>NW_007027152.1:120436-136412 GCF_000164805.1 Carlito syrichta | reverse complement strand
CTATTGGGAATATACCCAGAGGAACTCAAATCATTCTACAAAAAGATACCTGCACACGTATGTTTGTTGCATCTCTATTCACAATAGCAAAAACATGGAACTAACTATGTTTCCCATTAAAGCCGCACTGGATAAAAAAAAAAAAACAACTGTGGTACATATGCACAATATTATGCAGCCATAAAAAAGGACAAACATATGGACTCCACAGCAACCTGGATAGATTTAGAGTCGATCATACTCAGTGATCTATCACAGAAACAAAGAACAGAGTACCAAATGTTCTCACTCATAAGTATTATAATGTTCTCATTGTAATACTATTAGAAAGCAATTGGCAGTAGTGGGAAACTGTCAGGGGAGTGGGGGTGGGATTGGCAGTTGAGGGAAACTGCTAGGGGAGGGAGGGACATACCTCATCAACAAGGGTACCTACATAATCAACATTTGTATACCTAACCCTGAATTGTACCCCACATCTTTATAATAAAAATGCAAATGTCAAATACACTAATGACAAAAGACAACATTAAAGCCATAAGTATATAATAAAGCAACATCACCCTTTAAAAAAAAAAGAGAAAGAGGTGTGAGAGTGTAAAGAAAGTTTATGGGAAGATCAGTGCTGCCCCTAGGTCCCTGAATGGAATGTCCAGGCTATTATCTGCTGGTCAAGGTCAGGCAGGCGATTCTCAGATCCAACGTCCTGCTTGAATAGTCCAAGTCTATCTCCTGGTCCTCACGTGCCTGATCCCCTGGATGTGGGGACCCCTGTCCTATGTCTACTTTCTGTCCACCTTGTTTGTAGGTGGGCTGCTTGCTTCAAACCCTCACCACCTTGTTTGTGTGCTTCAGTGACTGTGCTCTGCCCTGCCCTCCAGACTCTGTCTCTCTTGTTTCTCTAATCTTCCTAGGAACTGGACAGAATTTGCCACACCCTGCCACTTTTCTCTGTTAATTCTTGCTATTCTCCTGCCAACTGTTCCTGATTTTTGTCCCAGGTTTCACTTCCAACCTGTCTTGCAGTGGCACATAGAATCTGACATCCCAAGTCTTTAGTGGAAGTAAGCAGTGGTGTAGCTTTGTACTTAATAGGTGCTTGGTAAGTACTTATCAGGGAGGGGGATGAATATGACAGGGCCTATAGCAGAGGTATGTTTCAGCACTGAATACAGAGGCCAGATAAGGATTTGGAAAGACTCCACGAAGAGATGTCATTTGAACTTCACCCCGAAGGATAAAGTCTTCACCACACTGACAAGGAAAAGGAGGTATTTCAGGCAGCAGAAACTGCTTGCATAAGCATATTATAGCAGATATGTCTCCTCACCCCCTACCAGTGTGTATTTACCCTTCCTTTATTAACAGGAACTTGATTTTTCTTGGTGTGACTATTCTTCTCCAGCTCTCAATCCATATGCCATGGGTTAAGCTGCCTCTTTCTTCACCTCCAAGGGTAGATGTGACTTCATTCCAGCAAGTCAGAGCATCAGATGCCTCTGGCTATAGTGACTGGTTCAGAGGTGAACACTCACTTGATTTGGGCCAAGAAGAGCCAGGTCCAGGAATATCGTTCAAAAAGACATTCATGGCTTTCTGTGCTGCCGAGTTTAGAGTAGAAAGAATATGAACAGGAAGGAGTGCAGCATCCTGTCACCGGGAGAAGGGCTCACCAAGAGGGTTTGTGGATGAAGTCAACAACGAGGGGGAAGAGCCAAGAGCCAGAGAGGGATCCACTTCGGATGGCAACGCTCACTGCTGGATTTGTCCGAGTTTTTTTTGGAGATAGGGAGAGATGACAAAGAAGCAATACATTCTCATTTTTGCTAAGCCATTTTGTGTTTAATTTTTTACTGTTTGTGACCAAAAGTCCGTATAGAGATAGTGGTGGAAACAAAAAGGAGCATAATGTGTTCAAATGGTACCAAGCCTTTAAACTTTGATGGACATAGATGCCATCCCCTTGATTAAGCCAGGAAAGGAGAAGGGCTTCCCTTGAGTTTCACATCTAGGGAGGGACTGGAGGAAAGGAGGAACAGACCAGAAAAAGGATGGGACTTGGGGGAAGGAAGCAAGAGGTAACAGTCATTTTTCTCTCCTCATTTGGCTTGTAAGTAAAGGTATTTGAAATCACAGAGCCTAGCCGGGCTCGGTGGTTCAGTTTATAATCCCAGCACTTTGGGAGGCTGAGGTGAGTGGATTGCCTGAGCCCGCGGGTTCGAGACCCGCCTGGGCAACTTGGCAAGACCTCATCTCTATAATAAATTTAAAAATTAACTGGGCGTGGTAGCACGCGCCTGTAGTTCCAGCTACTTGGAAGGCTGAGGCAGAAGGATCGCCGGAGCCCAGCAGGTCGAGGCTGCGGTGGCTGGGAGTGGCCACTGCACTCCAGTCTGGGCGACAGAGTGAGACTCCAACTCAAAAAAAAAAAAAGAAACACAGAGCCAAGCTGAGCAGTTTGTCCCTGACATTCACCTACTTCCTTATAAGAAGGCTTCATGACCACACAGTTAGTGTGTGGCCAATAACGGCCTGGTAGCCAACACAAGCATGACACGTAGACAACAACTTGCCAGGTCTCTCCAAGCTTTCAAACTTGCTTTGTGTTATCAGGACATGAAATTACAGACCTTTGCTTTATGAAACTTTTTTTTTAATGTGAAAGACTCACACAAATCTTGCACCAATGATTTTAATAATATATATTTTTAGAACTGCAAATGGAGAACCAGGATAGCTCCCAGAGCTCAATGCAGTTATTTTTTTTTTTCTTTTTCCCCGATAGATGGATAGACAAGTGACTTATGCAGATGCGATATATACATTCCGCACAATTTGACCATGGTTAAAGGGTATTTATATTCTGATGCAGATAAAATTGAACGTGTCAACACTAATGCATTTTTTGAGGAGAATCACTACTTTCACCATAATTTCCATGGAAAATTTGTGTGCACACGCAGTAATAGACACATTTATAACATCAAAAGGATTCAATTTTCTTTTCAATCATACCACAGTATGAATCGCTTTTCCTATTGAATTTAACAATGAGGCACATTACCAGAGTCTAAAGGATGGGACACTTCGTCTTGCTCTTATGAAAGTACGTCAAACAATGGCTAATACATCACACAATGTCTCGGGTTAACTGAGCCTTTACACAGGCTGGCTGCTAATTTGCTTGGGCCAGCAGAATGTCACTTTTATTTAATTTTGCCAATAAGATCAGCAGGGATTCAAACTCTGTTTAACTCCCAGTTATTAAAAGAGGTTTTTCTTGTTACACGAAGAGCTCATTAATTCATGTCTCTCCTAATTCAGAATTTGAATTCTTTGGAATAGGAGGTGGGAGGTGCTTAATCTCTGCTCTGAAGGAAGCAATTTCATCCTGTACACAAGCTTCCATGCAGACTGCTTAAGCTGTGGAAGACACAAAGTCTTTCAAGACTTTTACAAGAATTTCGAATGTGTGCATTACAAATTGTTCCTAGGTAGTTACGAGAGCAGTTTTGTCTTCCTACCTTTGTTCATTCTGTCATTTGATTGTTTAATTATCCATCTCCACCATCACTACTACATCCATGCCTTTACTCAGAGTTTATGAAGCACTTGCTATCTGTCTGGGCTTGAGTTTGGAGCTTGGGCTACAAAATGAAAAACACATGCCCTGGGAAGCCTCTCATAGGCTAGTGAGGGAGACAACACTTGACCGGATTTATTTCATTCACTCACCCTCCACCTCATAACCCCAAGATTCACTTTCTACTTTTCCTGGCCCTACTCTGTTCTGGAAAGCTACAGAGCCACTTCGCTCCTTTGCCTACTGGCTTCCTCTTGGGTTTGTTCGAGGGGAGGCACTGGGGAATCAGAGGGTAGAGGGACAGTGATGTCAGGATGTTTATTTAGCTCCCTCCAAGCAGAGACATCAAGGGTTGACTGAGTCCCTCCATCAGGGGCCACAGCTCCTGTCAGGCAACCACTCCCTTCCCTTGCCCCTGCCACCTGAGGTGGCATGGACTCCCCCACTGTTACTACTTCTGGGGTACTGGGCTATCTCTGTGTGGTTTCCCTAAGTCCTGCTCATATCTTTGCAGATGGTTACTTTTTGTTAACTCTCCTCAGACTACCCGCTTTGAGTGTGTCACCTGTTTCTTAACTGATACACAAGTAAACTGAAAATCATGCAAAAAGAGTCTGAGCTATGATCAAGGTGATCCAGAAAGCTGGGTGGGGTGAGGTCAGAATGCAGGGGACGTTAAGGAAGTTTCCAGGGGTCATTCCTGTCTGGTCTGCACACTAAATAATGAAACCACATTTTCCTAAAAAAACAGAGCAACAATTTAGACTTTCTACAGCTGCCAACTGCCCTTTCCTTGCCCATCCACGAAATATACCAAGAGCCTCTGTTCATAGGAGACCAATTCCCTGTTTCCCCACCAACCTCCTAGGTTCACTTCACTCTCATGTCAATCTCCCTTAAATACCTGGAAGGAGGAGTGAAAGATGAGAATTTCAAGTTCCTTTTGGGTGGAAATAAAGACCTCATGAGAAGCAGAAGAAAATACAACATCACTGAAGCGCAAAGTGCAACTCACTCTTCTGCCAGAGATCTGTCTTCTTGCAGGTAAACTTGAAGTAATGGGGCCCAGGGACTGCAAGGAAAAAAAGCAGATAAAATAAAGGATGTGAATGAGAGCACGTGTCTCTGTCTCGGAATGCAAGTGCAGGCATTTTTTGCCCATGCCTGGGAATACTCTGGACAAAGTTCTGAGGGGAACAAGTTTCACCATGGAGGAAGACAGCACTCCCACCTTCCAGTACAAACATTCTAGAGAAGTCCAAAGATGTTTTGTGGATAAGGGGGAATTTTGACAGGGGAGGAGAGAACAGTGATGAAGTCGACAAAATCTTGGAGGCAGAGTTAGATCTCAGAGTCCACTGGAAGTCCAAGAGTGAGGGATCCCAGGTGGCATTGCAGGAGTGGAGACTTGAAAAGTAGGAGTGAAAATTCCTGGTTTGAGTAAACTCAGAACCACAGGGATCTTCTGTGGAATATTTCCCTGGAGGACAGAAGGACGAATACGGAGTGGAGAAAAATAATGAACTGGGGAGATCAAAAGAAATAAATCCATGCACACAAGAGCAAGGGAGAGCACGCAAAGAGGATCTTAAACATCATGAAGTCCAGCCCTGTTCCTTAGGGAATCGAGGCAACCAGACAAGGAAATTGGCTTATTCCAATGTTCTTCTTCTTTTTTTTAATACTTCTATTTATTTACTTATTTTTAATTTTTATTTTAGATTCAGGGGTATGAGTGCATGTTTGCTACATGGGCATATAGCATTCTGGTGGGGATTGGGCTTCAGGTGACCTATTTGCCAGGTAGTGAACACTAACCCCAATAGATAACTTCTACACTCTAGCGCCCCTACCTGTCTTCTCCATCTAGTCTCCCCAGCATCTATTATTTCCATCTTTGTGGCCATTTAGCTCCCACATGCAAGTGAGAACATGCAGCGTTTGGTTTTGTGTTTCTGAGGTGATTCACTTAGGATGAAGTTCTCCAGTTCCATCCATGTTGCTGCAAAGAATATGATTTCAGTCTTTCTTATGACTACACAATACTCCGCGGTGTACATATGCCACATTTTCTTTATCCAGTCAAGCACTGGTGACCACTTGGGTTGGTTCCATGATTTGACTATTGTGCATAGTGCTGCAATGAACTTATGAGTACAGGAGACTTTTTTTTATATATTGATTTCTTTTCCTTTGGGTAGACATCTAGTAATGGGATTGTTGGACCAAAAGGTAGTTCTATTTTTAGTTCTTTGAGAAATTTCCATGTTGTTTTCCATAGAGGTTAAACTCGTTTCCAATCTCACCAACAGTATATGAGCGTTCCCTTTTCTCCACATCCACACCATGGGTTGTTCTTTGATTTTTTTTTAAATCAGCAATTCAGAGGAGGACTAAAAGGCAATGAGACTCTGTCTCTAAAGAAAAAAAAAAAAGGAAAGGTGGCCATAAAGGAATGTGTGCACCCAGGGATGTGTGCATATGTCTGTGAACATGTAGATACTTGCAAGTCCATGGGCAAAAGTGTTTGCAGGTAGTTGAAGGTAAGTGCGTGTGTTGACACACAAATACACATTTATATATATGTGTGTGTGTGTGTGTGTGTGTGTGTGTGTGTGTGTGTGTGTGTGTGTGTCTGCATTTGCTAAGGGGAACAACAGGAAAACTCAGGATATGACAGGACTTCTAATACTTTACTGATAAAACCTGATAATAATATTGGCCACCACATGCTGTTTTCTCTATTGTGAAAAGAATTTTAAGTCCACATTCTCATTTAATACATAAACTCCCATGAAGTTCAAATTAGTATTTCTATTTTGCAGATTTGTCTTTGGAGGCTCTCTTAGGTTATGTGACTCATCCATGTCACAGCTTAATAAGTGGCAGGGTAAGGAGTTGAACTCAGATCTCTTGGGAACTGCAGGTAAAACTTAAGACCCGGGCATCAATTGTCACATGGTCTAGCTCACTGCCTGCTGCACCCGGATTAAGCATGCAGTTGACCTTCCTCCAGTTTTCTGAGACACCCTCACTTTGCTTCTAAAACCACAGCAGGCTACACCATCTCTGAATAAGCAGAACAGAGTTTTCCTGATCAGAACAGAAGCTCCTGAGGGCAGCGCACTCCTCTGCTCCATTCCCCATTCTCCAAGTATCTTGCATAGTTCAGAATAAGAGTTCAGTAAATATTTATTGAGTAAATGGATGAATGAGTAAATAGTAATGCTTGCCTAAACCATAACATATTTTTACAGAAATCTCATCTCCTATCTTTCAAGTACTCATAGCAACTAGCTAAGATATACAATCCTGAGGGGACCAGCTTTAATACAAAGAGATAAGCATAATTTGTAATTAGCATATCAAGCACACTTAGAAGCAGTAGCATTCCCCTCCAGTTCTTGTTTATATTTCTTGTTAGCTTCGTAAACACTTTCTTCATAGTCAGAACAAACAGACTTCCATCTAGTTTCTATCCAAATGATCACACCTTCTCATTTGCCAAGGCCCTGACCTAGGGGTGTTTTCACCATGGACTGGGAGATGACCTCCACAGCTCTCCAAGGTCAAGGATGCTCTCTTCTTGTCAACAGCTGTCTTGCCTTGAAAACAGCTAAATGGGAATGATTCTAGCACCTCCACACGCTTGTGAGTGATGAAGAATTCAAGCAAGGGCCTTCTGTGATTTTTCACAGGATGGAGCACCTGTTTCCTGTCATGGAGATTCCCCAGACCTCCCTGAATCTGGAGAAAAGAAGTAGATTGGCCTGGCAGGGACCAGGGCTGGCAGAGGCTGGCAGCGTGATCAAAGTCCAGAGGCAAGCTGGCAGCCTGTGCCTTGTCATGTCAGGGTGACCTCAGGATACTGACTGTGAGTGGGCCCTGGTCAGAGGAGCAGCCTGATGTCAGGATCCCCAGGTGGCCAGAGGGATCCAGGTACCAAGGGAAAGACTGAGAAAAGGCAGGGACATGGGATAAAGGTCACAGGATCTGGTTTGTGTGATCGTGAAAACGTATTTCAAATACTCTGAACATCTATTTGCACTCCTACAAAATGAGGCTGATTATAGTAATATGTAATTCACACAGAGGATGAGGTGGGTTCACATAACCACTAACTTCATATCTGGAAATTTTGGGCCTCATATATAAAAACTAACTATGGCCTAAGCAACTTCCACTTTGTCTCCCAACACGGCCTGCAGGAATCTGTTCTAAGCACTGCTTTCTCGTTCTTCAGACGTGTCTCATGGGAACTTCTCAGCTTCTCCTTCTCTCTTCAGCCTGGAGTAGTCCCACCCTGAGACTTCTGTGGCATCGCCTGGGACACAGTGGGTGTGAAGAGGACCAGGGCTGCTCTGATGCTGGCAGGGCAGGCAGGATCCCAGCTCAGCTCTCACTTGTCAAATGACCATAGACCATGGGATTTCACCTTTCTGAGCCTCAGTTTTCTCATTGGTGAAGTGACAAAAATAATCCCCATTCATTCATTTATTTCTCTGTGCTTTCTTTCATAAACATGTGTTTGCTATATGCCAAGTGTTATCCTAAGTGCAAGACACATAACCCTGATCTGCCTCCAAGAGACTTCGGTTCTAGTCAAGAGTGACACACACACACACACACACACACACACACACACACACACACACACACACACAAGCATTGTGAAAAATATATATATGTGAAAAATATATATATCATACACTCATATTTTCCATGGAAGGGAAAAGACAAAACAGGAGAAGATACGGAATGCCATGGTGGTGAGTTGCAATTTCAGACAAGATCCTTAGGGTAGCCCTCTCGGGGAATATGACATATATCAGTACAGATCTGAAAGAGGAAGGGAGAAGATATAGGAACATCAAGGCTAAAACTATTTCATACAGAGAAAATGGCAAGTGCAAAGTCCCTGAGGTGGGAGTGAGTTTGATGTGTTTGAAGGACAGACTGGAGGCCAGCATGGTACAGCAAAGTGAAGGAGGGGCAGGACAGAAAAGAATGTGCAAGATGAGGTTAATATCACATCATATGGGCTATTTTACAATATTTATATTGGCAATTACATGAAATAACATGTACAAGAATGTGCCAAGCAATTAAAATTCTTTCACTCTCACGGAGCAAATGTACTTTGAAAAACTAGCTGGAATAGCAATTTTGAGCCCTATTAATTCAGTGTGAGTTCCCAGGACTGCCTGTTTCTTTCCACTGGTAGTGGGGGGGTGGGGGTTGGAGCAGTCCCTCATCCACTTAGATTTTTGGTGGCATTTTCTGACATGCCTTTCTTTCATGGCAAGCACTCCAGTTTGAACACCTGCTGGGTGTTTGTTTGCACCTCTTCGCCTTGATCCCTGACCAGAACTGGTTGGTCTCTGTCTCAACCATGTGTAGTTGAAACTCACCAGAAGCTTTCTTCTGGCCTCAGTACAACGTCCCCTGGCATGAACGTGGACATTCTGCTAAGACTATTTTGATGTGGGCTGGGCTCACGGTTGGGGTAGGGACAGGCATGCAGAGGTGGCATCTGTCGTAACTGTGACATGGTAAGGGGAAATGGGGAGGGGAGGGCAGGCCAGAATGTCACTAGGAGCAAAAACAGAAGCCTGCCTCTAAATGACTGAATCGAAAGATCATTGCCCTTTTGAGTACTGTCTTTCACCTCTTAAGCAATTCACACATAGATTCCTTAGTTTCCCTCAGATGTCCATCAGTCATCTTTAAGAATGAAAGGATAAGCCGGGCTCAGTGGCTCAGCCTGTAATCCTGCGCCTTTGGGAGGCTGAGGTGAGTGGATTGCCTGAGCCCGCGGGTTCGAGACCCGCCTGGACAGCGAGACCTCATCTCTACAATAAATAAAAAAATCAGCCGGGCATGGTAGCGCATGCCTGTAATTCCAGCTACTTGGAAGGCTGAGGCGGAAGGATCGCCGGAGCCCAGCAGGTCGAGGCTGCGGTGGCCGGGAGCGGCCACTGCACTCCAGTCTGGCCGACAGAGTGAGACTTCAACTCAATAAAAAAAAAAAAAAAAAAAAAAGAATGAAAGGATGCTCAAGAGACAAGGACTGCATTCTGTACTATGAGAAAGAAATCAAGACAGATGAATTGTTTGAAAGACACTAGAGATGGCGGAGCTAGAAATGTTCTATGATTAATTTTTGGAAGAACCTAATAGCCAGTATCTCATTCAATCCTCACAACAACGCTGTGAGGTAATATCCCCATTTTATTAAGAAAGGCACTGAGTATCAGAGAAGTTAAGGAATGCACCTAAAATCACACAGCCAGGGATCAGTAGAGTTGGGGCTCAAAGCCAGTTCTGTCCACCCCTAGAATGCTTTTGTGTGTTTCTACAGAAAAAAGATTGAAGGGAGTTGACATGGTTCAAAAACCTTCAGTCTCCTGCCCCAAAACTAAGCTAGGGCTCTGGAGAACTGGAAACAAACACATCAAGTATTATCTGAACATCACCTGTGCTCAGAACTAGGCTATTACCTCAGGGAGAGCTAAAGAAAAATATGTTCTGTCTTGTACTTATACCTACCTAACTAGAAGAGTCTTTACCCATTGGCATAGAATGAAGAACTGATGCTGAAGGGAATGCTGACATTCAGGGAGACAACTGTAGAGAAGTCTTCTGGAAGAACCTTAAATGAGAGTTGGCTTTTGAAAAATGCCACATGAGCATGTCAGATATGGGCTAAGTTTCAGTATGAGTGATGAGAAAGCTATGTTGGGGCAGGTAGCTGGGTGGGGCCAGTTTTATCTAGAACAGAGCCGGGCAGTGAGGGCACCATGGATGACAGCATACTCACAAGAATTAGCAGACGTTCCAGGGTTTGTGGTTGAGAGGACAGTTTGACCATGATGCTTGTGAATGTGAATGCGTCTCGTCTCATTGAATCTTCACCACAGTCCGGGGAAGCGGTCTTAGTTATCTGTACAAGGCAAGGCAGTTAGAGTGAATTCCTATCATTTCATGTTACTTTGGCATCAATTGTGAACACAACTTTCACTTTCTCACCCCAGAAGAGGGCTCAGTCAATTCTGACACAGTTTTCAGGTCTATACCTCACCCAAAAGGCTCAAGCCAGGGGCCAGAGATAAGAACTTAGAGGCATTTCTCCGGCCTAGCTGGTTAGACTCCCACTTTTCCCTCCAGTTCCTTTATTTTTAAAATTTATTTTATTTACGATATTTTTATTTTATTTTCATTCTTTTGTTTTCTTTATTCCAATAGCTTTAGAGGGTACAAATAGTTTTTGATAGCATGGTTGCATTGTATAGTGGCAAAGAAGTCTGGGCTTTAAGTATACCCAGCACTCCTACCTGTGCACGTTGTACCCAATAGGTCCCCTGCTTCCTTTAAACAAATCATTTCACATTTGCTTGTGAACTTCAAGTGACCCACACTCTACTTCCTTTTATAGGCTACTAGTTGCCACAGATTTTCCTCTCTCTCTGCCTCCTTATTCCTGCCTCACATGACCCAAGGACAGAAGACTACCTTCCCGACTCATTACACCCTCGTTGTTGGGGTTCTGTAAGTAAAACAAAAAAAATCTTTGAACTTGCTTCCTATTGTGCTAGTCTATTGCATTTGCACCTTTCAGCTGAAGAACTAACTAGTGTCTGCTCTAAGCCAGGTTTTCCTTAGGACACTGGAGGGGGATAGCGGGGAATCATAGGACTGGGCTCCCAGCACTGGGATGATGGTCAGGCAGACATAAATCAGGCACGGGGCAGACAAGAACTGTTACTGGGAGAAAGGGTGCAGCTCCTGGTGTGTTGATGTTGATGGCCGGTTCTTTTGTTCAAGTTTGGAAAGAATTTGCAAACAGACACAGAGAGTAAAATGACAAGCGAGTAGCTTTATTAAGCAAACAAGAGTACACTTTCAAGAGGGGAGAGCAGATAGAAATAACCCATAGAAGTTGCTACCTCTGCCCCAACTATTGTTGAACTATAAATTTTATTCTTAGGGGTACTGAGGGATGTGTTCTGGGGTGGACTTTTCCTAGAAATGGGTGAACTTTTAGGCTGAATTATAGTTACTCCTCTCTTACATCAGGTGGGGGAGTTTAGACCTTATAGGGTCAAGCCAGTACTGTCATGGTGTCATGTGTGTGATGGGAGTGGAAGGCTCCCCTAGGGTAATTTTATGCTAATAGTATTATAATGAAGGTTAAAGTAGGTCATGATTATTTTGGATCATACTTGGCTATTGATGGGCATGCTTCAGGTGGTCTCTAAGCTATTTCTTGTCTTGGTGGTCGGCTCCAGACCACAAGCATCCTGGATAGATGGACTACTGTGCTGCAGGTACATCTGAATAGAGTCTAGCAGTTAAGTAGGTGTGAAGTTTTCTATAGCAAGGCAGCCTTGCTTGCATGTATGGTTTTGCAGACATCAATAGGCTTGGAGCTTTCCTACAGCCTTAAAGTTTTCCTGGTCTAAACCTGGCTACTCTTTCAGAACCCAAGAGTGTATAAAAACAAAGTATAAAAACAAAGATGCCCATAAGAGAAACCTCCAGGTTGTGGGTCAGACAATTGGGCCTTAGGCCATCCATCAGGTAAACGAAGTATCTTGTGAAAAGTATACTGTAAACACTCCTGTCAAACTTCCCTTCATTTTCTGTCAGAGCAGTAATGCTAGCTGCTCTGATATTCAAACCTCAGTTTAGCTGAGGGCTCTCAAGCAGAGCAAAGGCTCCAGGCAGTGAAATGATTGCCCGAGGTCTCATAGGCTCTAACTAAGCAAGCCCTGATGCAAACACATGTGTCGTGACTTCAGATCCGAAGGCCACTCGACAATGTGTGGAAGACTGGGAATGTGAGGCGGAAGAGAAAAGCGGGGCCGTTGAAGTCCTGTCATAACATGCAGGTCTCAAAGTACCAATAAGAGTTAGGATCAAACATGCTGTCCTGCTGTAGACTGTGAGGAAAAGCAAAACAAATTTATAGAGAAGGCAAAGAAAGCAAAAGGAAAAGATAAAGAGGAAGAAAGCTAAAAGGTGGATGATGCGAGAAGAGGCAGATGGTAAAAAGGAGAATATGAAGGAAGGTGGGAGAACAAGAGGAAGAAGAGATGGGTATTGTTCTTGCACTTAAGTGAAGCACAAAGGAAACACTTTGTCCCTGCAAGGGAGTTCATAGTGAGAGAGAGAAAACCAGGGGGGCACCAATGAGCCTCACCTTCTCTTTACCTGTGTGGAGAGTCCAGAGGAAGGGTTAACTTCTTTTTTAAAATTGTTATTATTATTTTTAAAACTAATTTTTTATTTAAGATGCGGGGTACAATTCAGGATTAGGTATACAGATGTTCATTATGCAGGTACCCTTGTTGATGAGGTATGCCTCCCACTTCCCCCGGCGCATTCCCACTACAGCCAATCCTACCCCCTACCCTGGCAGTTTCCCACTACTGCCAATGCTTTTCTTATAGTATTATGATAATTGTTCAAGGCCTGCTTATGAATAAGAACAAGTGATACTCATTTCTTTGTTTCTGTGATAGCTCACTCAGTATTATAGACTCTAAGTCCATCCAAGCTGCTGTGAAGTTCATAATTTTGTCCTTCTTTATGGCCACATAATATTCCACCGTGTATATGTTCCATATTTTTTTAAATTCAGTGCAAGGGTTAATTTCAAGGTTAATTTCAGTTCACCTGTGAGTTGTGTGAAGAATCAAAGGCACAACAAGCAACTGGAAAGGGCACTACCATGTAGGATGAAAGTTTGGTTATTGAAATCTCTCTACCCTGCATCCTACTTGATCCTACAAGACTCCATGGGGAGAAACCAACTATAGAAAGTCAGCCCCAAAGTAGAGTACTGGCTTCCTATTAGCAATCCTGTGACCTTGGCTAAATAACTAATCTTTTTTGAACCTTGGTGTTGTCATCTCTAAGCCTGTCTCATATGTTAAAAAGCCTAGGTGCAAGAAATAATAAAATGCGTTCATAGAAATGGGTACAGAGTTCAAGGAGAATGTGGGGAAAGTTGAGACCAAAGAGATAGGAAACAGACCATGAAAGAAACAAGCCACTTTGAAAAAGTCTGTACTCTGAGAGAGAAAAGGAGACATTGGAGTGTTTTAGCTGGAATGGGTAAGGGAAGTATGAAATAGGTCTAGATCCTTGAAGGAAGAGAATGAGAGAATAGGGCTTGAAAAGCCTCAGAAACACACATTTGCCATCATTTCAGTAATGCTGATGGAGTAGAAAGAAAGGAATTGAAGAAGGAAAGAATCAATGCCTGCCGCCTGCTTGACTGTAATTTGCTTAACTTTAGTAATCACTTCACTACATATATGTATATCAAAACAGCATGCCGCATACCTTAAACATATACATTAAAAAAAAGGCAAGGAGTGCGGAGAAATAAGGACTGAAAAGTGCTGACAAGATTTTATTCACTCCCTGGGTTATTCTTATGATAAGCCTTGTCTCGCAAAATAAAATAGAGGACTTGTTCCTAACATAGTGCTAAGTACTAAGTCAGCATTATCCCATCCTCCTCCTAGTCACTGAAAGAAGACTCCTATCCTCAGATAAGAAATCCTCACTTCATTGGAGGTTTTCTTCTGCTGTCTCTCTAAGTGACTTTACTTTGGGTTCCTATGAGGTCCCTTGTCAGCCTTTTAACCCTTCCTGTCTAAGTCTCCAAGCATTTTTCTGAGCTCCTTGCTCTTTCAAAGAGTCCCACTAGGGTCTGGAGGCTGGATTCTGAGTTGGAGGGCAAGGTGGCTTCACATTGATGCAAGTCAGGCTCTGGTCTAGGATGATGAGGAAGGCTGAGAAGACCCAGGGAAGTAGACTATCAGGATAGCTTCTTGCACAGCCAGCAGGCATATGGAAACCCCACCAACTACCTCTAGTTATGCTCTGCTTGGAAATGTTGGCCTGTCTCCTAAAAACTAAGTCAGCTTTATCATGACCAGGAAGATGGTCTGTCTCTCCACATCAGAAGCATTCATGATATGAATGTAGTAGCAGGTGCATGGAGCCAAAAATCAGGACTTTCTGGATTTCATTCCTGCTTTGTCTCAGAAGAGCTGTATTGACTCTAAAAACCTTCTCAGAAGGCTTCAGTCCCTTTGTGTTTAAAATGAGGGATTGAGCTAATTCAGATAATTTCCTCTTATTTTTTTTGTCCCCTTTAAATCTCACATTTTTGATTTTTTGTTTACAAATAAAATGCATCAATTGCGTAATGATTTGTTTTTTATATTTAGAAATCAATAGTAACAAAAACTGGTTTTCTAAATTTTGGATATTGGGATTATAAGTTGTGATTCAACACATAAAAGTTTTACAGTGCATAGTAGTTAGTCAGAAAGTTTGATTAGTATGAGTTAACCAAAGTGGCCATGTTTATCTGATGTCTTTCCAGCTTGAAGTCAAGATCCTAGGCAATAACTATTCATTGATTGCATGGATGAAGGAATGAGTGAATGAATGAACGAGCAAAGAAACAAAGTCATAGTTTGTGTGATTTGAAATCAGAACCTGTGTCGGAAGTCTCATTTCTAACTCTGTGTTCTTATCTAAATGGGCCCAGGGATGCCATGCTGGGGACCAAGAGACCATGACTGAATGGCTTCTTAATTTAGCCTTTTTGCTACTGGAAGGGTGCTCCATGTCCCAAGACAGTCTGGTCCCTGGCTCTATTTTCATAGCTCCAGGATCATGATCCCTGCACCTTTCCATTCTTCCCCAACATCTCAGGAGAAGGCCTGCAGGAGCCCTTTCCTCCTCCTCTTCCTCGTCCTCCTCCTCTTTCTCATCCTCCTCCTCCTTCTCATTCTCCTCTTTCTCCTCCTCCTCCTCCTCCTTGTCCTCCTCTTCCTCCTCGTCCTCCTCCTCTTCCTATGCCTGTCTCCCTCATCTCTTGCCCCACCTCACCTCTCATTGCTCTCATGACTGTCCATCTTTCAAGCCCAAGCACCATGAATTTCTTTAAAGAATGAGCTCGTGGCTACGGTTGTGTCCCCAGTGATGCCAACTCATTACTCTCTCTCGTGTTATTAGTGCTTGGGCTCAGGTTGATACGTTACTGATTAATGAGGCATTTGTTCTGCACCACAAAACAATTGAAGAATACCCTTCTCATGCCAATGAATTGTGTCACAAAGTTAATTATGAGATGACCTTCCTGGTTCCAAGCAAAAGCGACCAGGTGTCCAAGCCTCACTTGACAACTGTCTTCCAGAAACAAAGACTTAGGAGCATATGCAGGAAGGTGTATAAGACCCGAGTCTGTGGCCGGGCTCGGTAGCTAAACTTGCAATCCCAGTGCTTTGGGAGGCCGAGGTGAGTGGATTGCCTGAGCCCGTGGGTTCGAGACCCGCCTGGGCAACTTGGCGAGACCTCATCTCTACA
>NW_007027152.1:25797-120384 GCF_000164805.1 Carlito syrichta | reverse complement strand
CCGGAGCCCAGCAGGTCGAGGCTGCGGTGGCCGGGAGCGGCCACTGCACTCCAGTCTGGGTGACAGAGTGAGACTCCAACTCAAAAAAAAAAAAAAAAAAGACCCGAGTCTGACATTCAGAGCCACAGACCTCACAGAGCCACATGCTCTCTGCCCTGGAGTCAGAATCCCCCAGAGTCTCTTTCTTCCCTGTCCCATTCCCTTCCCATGTGGGAGCAGTGTGGCAAATGAGAAAGCACAAGCTTTGCCATCTGACAGATCTAGAGTCAAAATCTGTGTGACCTTGAGCAAGTCACTTAAGGTCTCTGCATTTCTACCTCTAGAAAGGGGTAGGGAGGAATAATACCCAGCATGCAGCCATGCTGTTAGGGCTTTTTGGAATCATGTAGGCTGTGAGGAGAGAAGACCTGGGTCACAAAGCAAGACCCAGTCAATAGTGATTCTTACTCCGACCTTGCCCTCTTCTCCTTGACCTGGCTGAGAGTTCTCATGGCAGAGAAACTTCCTCAGTTTCTCTGCTCTGAGTCTTTCCCTGTTCTGAACCAAGAATCCAGGAGACTTCAGTCTGTGGAGATCCTAAAAGTAGGCCCAGGTGAGGGCCAGCAGGTGTCTGTGAGAGCCTAACCCGGGAGATTTAACATGAAGGGAAACTGTAGAAAGTTCCTTCCTTCTGGGGGCCTCAGGAGCATTGTCCTTGAATGCTCACAGAAAGGGGCTCCATTCTGTACTTCAGAATTCCCCCTGAACATGGGTTTGCCCAAAGATCAGTAGGCTTCATGCCTGTGGTACACCTGAGGCTTACGTGAAGGGGAGGGAGGGCACTTTTAGAGGTGGGTTCTGGGGCAGTAGGAGCAGTCTAGCAGAGAAGACTCAACTTTGTGTTTACTACAACCACTCCTCAGTGAGGAACACTCCAGAAGCCAGCCCTTTCACTACATAGGTTCCAGAATCCATGAGTAAATCTTCTAAGCACCAGGCAATAGGCCATGGGCTCCACGCACTTCATCCTTACCTGTGCTTATCTTGTAGGAACAGTTTTCCTCGTTTTTGCAGATGTGGAGTCAGAGGACGAGAGACGTTAAGAAACTTGCCTGGGACACATAGCAATCGAGTCAGGATTTGAACTCAGCATGTGTTTCTTAGAACTTTCTTTTGAGCAGCACATATGTCAGAGACCCCATCACCTCACTCATAATGATGCCATAACTCTCCCTTGTGTCCTGATTCACCAATATCAAAGGAGTCTCTGTCTCTCCTTTGCTGTTCCATTATGCACAAATACCAGGTGTTTCATGAAAAGCATTAACTGTTGTACAATGTGGCCAGAAAAGCCAGGCTCAGTGGCTCAGCCTGTAATCCCGCACCTTGGGAGGCTGAGGTGAGTGAAATGCCTGAGTCTGCGGGTTTGAGACCCGCCTGGGCAACTTGGCGAGACCTCATCTCTACAATAAATCAAAAATTAGCTGGGCGTGGTAGCGTGTGCCTGTAGTTCCAGGTACTTGGAAGGCTGAGGTGGAAGGATCGCTGGAGCCCAGCAGGTCAAGGCTGCGGTGGCCAGGAGCGGCCACTGCACTCCAGTCTGGGTGACAGAGTGAGACTCCAACTCAAAAAAAAACCAAAAACAAAAACAATGTGGCCAGAAAAAACATAAGAGAACCTACAGTTGTTAAGGAAGACAACAGGTGTAGATGCTAGGTATGAGGCAGAATTGCAGAGCAAAGACTTCAAGGGCCATGTGAGTGCCCAAATTGAGATAAAATAGGCAGAGAATTGAGAAAAGGAGCTAAAAGGCAGAAATCTGAAGAATCAGGGATGGGACTGGGTGTTTGCACTCTTGTGTGGGTTCAGGGAATGGTAATTCACAGTGAACAGGAGTTCAGGCTCTGGACAAGGCAGAATCCTGGGTCCACTTCTTAGTCTCTGTGCCGTCTAGGATAAGTTATTTAACTTTGAGCACCGGCACCACCATTTGTGAAATATGGGTATTCAGATTCCTTTCTAGTTGTGAGGATTCAAAGACATCATGACTTCAAGAGCTTAGCACAAAGCCCAACACATAGGAAGAAGCCAAAGCATTAACTGTGAAGATGATTTTCACGAAGCTGGTTATGACTGAATGGTACAGGCTGGGCATGGGGAAATCTGCAAGCTCGAGTTGAGGTAAAATGAACTCAGGCACACATCAGCATAACTTCTGATCCTGTGGATGCCGAGAGAGGGAGCAAGAATGTTAACAGTACAGAATTCAGTCCTCTGGAATGCTGATTCCTTTAGTGACCTGGAAGCCATCATTGGAAAAATGTGCTAGCCTTGCTCTATACGCTGCCGCCACCCGATGACATTCTCCTTTGTAAAGCTCGGGCTCACCCTGACATCAGTGCTATGAATGCTCTGCTCAAGCGAAACATCTGAGCGCAAGATCTAGTGACAGACTGTGGTCAGTGGGCCTCGGTGGAGGTGGCTGGAAGGAGGACAGATGTTGGCAATGCTAATGGTTGCAGACTGCTGCTTCTCTACCTGTGGGCCCATTCACTCGGGATCCATATCGTGTCACAAATAGATTTCTCATGTCCTCTCTTCAAACTCCCTCCAAACCTCCAGCCTCAGAGGGAGGCAGGGATTTGTTGAGGCACATTCATCAAGCCGGTGGAATCACTTCTGTTCATTTCTGATTGGATTCATAAATTTGTTTTGCCACAGTCGTCTCGTTCAGAGATTTGACAAGCTCTTCTTGAATTCATGAATTTGGGAAGAAATGAACCAAAGAGACTGAGGAGCCCAATTCTGAACTGAACTGTGGTATGTTTGTCTCCAACTTTCATTAACAATTTCAGGAGAAAGATTACAGAGCTGTGAAAAGGATCAGCCACATTGTTGAACTGGAACATCTGCACCAGGAATTAACCATTTAAAAAACCTGACACAGAAACGAGTGAACATAAAACCAGAGACTTATGCCTATTTTTCCAATTCATTTGTATGTTTTCCTCTTTACCAAGGAAACTAATGAATTTCATTCAACCATTTAGCAAATATTTATAGCAATCTGTTGTATATCAGACATTGTTCTAGGTACTTAGAGTACATGTGTGAAAAACAGTGACAAAAATCCTTTTTCTTGAATTGGATTGAGATGTAAGTGGAGTTTACAGTTTTGTGTAGTAAAGGAAGTGTGTGTGTGTGTGTGTGTGTGTGTGTGTGTGTGTGTGTGTATCATTTCTCAGACATTGTCACCAATATCTTACCCTTTCCAGAAGTACCATTTCTTGATCCTGTCTCATGTGACATATTGGACATAACAGTTTTTTTTTTTTTTTTTTTTGGTTTTTTTTGAATTGGAGTTTCACTCTTGCTGCCCAGGCTGGAGTGCAGTGGCATGCTTGCTGCTCATGGCCACCGCAGCCTCAACCAGCTGGGCTCAGGCAACCCTTCTGCCTTAGCCTTCCAAGTGGCTGGAACTACAGATGCATGCCACCACACCCGGCTAGTTTTTGTGATTTATTATAGAGACGAGGTCTCACCAAGTTGCCCAGACTGGTCTAGAACTCAGGCAATCCTCTCGCCTCAGCCTCCCAAATTGCTGGGATTATAGACTGAGCCACTGTGTTGGGCCTGGACATAGCAGTTCTCATTTTGCAATTGTAAATTTGTTAAGCATTGAGATTTAGAAGACTCAGCCCAGGATTACCAAACTAGAATTTCCAGGAGTGGAGCCCCAAAACCTTTATTTTTGTCCTTTTCGCTGAGTCATCTGAGACAGATGGTCAGAAACCAATGAAAAGGATGGGCATTTGGGAACAATGAGGATGGAAAGCCAATAGATTTTGAAGACATCGTCATGGATGTGAATTCTAGTTCTACCATCTTACTAACAGTGTGACTAGAAGCAAGTCACATGTTTCTGAGTCTCATTTTCTTTAGCTATAAAAGGGGAATAATAATGCCTATCTTATGCAACAATCATTTAACCCACCATTGGCACATGTTAGGAGCCTGATAATTTCCTTTCTAAATTCAGCTGAAAAGAAATTCTGTTATTTCTTAATTGAGTAATATTCCTTCTGTGTGTGTGTGTGTGTGTGTGTGTGTGTGTGTGTGTGTGTGTGTCACATACACAGATAGAGAGAATATGTGTGAATGAATAAGTGTGCCTGTGTTTACCTGGCTAATAAAGAAGGTACATCTTGATTTATATTTCTTGAATATCTACTTAAAATGATGCTACTGAAATTTGAATTCTGGCTCAGTATCAGCAAGTACTTCCAAAGTATTTTCACAAAGTCAGAACTTTAGGGATTAACTGGTTAACATCTGACCAATACTTAAAATGCTTCATTTCTCTGTATCATTTCAGTTTCAAAGCCAATTACTTTGATTAGCATTAAAGTTAATAATACGAACATCATGCATTTGTATGTTACTTTATAGTTTTTTGAAATATATTCACATATCTTTGGATCTTCATAATTATCCTGGGAATTAATCAAGGCAGATATAATTATTCTAGCACCAGAATAGATGAAAATACTAAAATCTATAGAGGTGAAATAATGTAGCCAATTTTCATGGAGTTATAGACAAAGCTTAGACTACGGCAAAGTTTAGACAATGCTCCAGCCTAGCCTAGGGCCATTGTTAATACCAGATACTATCCACTAGAGATCTAAACCCTATAATGAAAAGAGACCCTATTTGCTGTATAGGGTTTCTGACTTCACTGAGAGTTCTGAGAGCCTGCAGGACATCAGAGCCCACATATTTATTTTTTAAGAAGAAAGGAATGATTGTGTGTGTGCACCACAATAATACAACAATTTAATATGTAGAGAATTAAAGAGAAATAAAAACTATAAAGGAAAACAAGCAAGTGGCATTAACTCTTTGGGAAGCCATCTAAATTGAAAGAGTTCCCTGTAGAATTGGGGTTACCAGTGGTGAAGCATCAAACCAGGCTGGAAATTGCTCTACATAGATCAGGTGCCTCTTATTCAGAATTTCTGTGAATGGAGCCAGTGATCAGATGAGCGAATTCCAAGAGTAAGGTTCTGATGGTCTGAACAAAGACACTTCACAATCCACAGAATTGCTGAGAAAGAGAGTCAAGGTATGAGCCAAATATTGATCACTAAATTCAAAGGTATTAGTCTAAAAAATTGACCAAAACATAAGCCAAAGAAGACTAGGTAACCTAGGAAATCAATGAATGGGATCATGTCTAAGCAAACAACAGGTCCCTCTCATGAGCTGATTGTTTGCATTTTGTAAAACACTGAAAGCAACAGACATCAGAAGAACAGTCATGACTTTTTTTAATGAATTCTTCAAAGTATTGCCTTAAAAGCCAATGAAATAATAGGTATGAAATCATTGTGAAGTATAGTAGTTATGGGAGGAATTCAACAAGCACTAATAGAATGTTTCTCTACTGTTATGATGGATAGAAAATGGATGGATGGTATAAAATCAAGTGAAAGAGATCATTTATTGAACATGCAAGGGTTTTAAATGCATTGTCTCATTTAAGTCTCAAGATAACGTTATGGTAGGTCCCATTTCTATTCCCAATTGACTGATAATGAAATTGAAGTTCAGCAAGATTAAGTCACGTAGCTACTAAGAGTTTAGTAAAGCAGACTTTCACACAAGTTCTTCTGGCTTTTGAAGGTTTATGGTCCTTCTTCCCCAGTAGCTGAGTCTAGTATATTTTAAGAAAAGTGTTTGCAAGCTGAAAATGGATGGATATGTATGGAAGGTCAGATTCCCCTAAAGGTCATTAGAGTGGGTGAAGGACTGGAGACTCAGACACCAATATGGACAAGTTCCCAAAACTGGGACAGCAGTTGAACCTCTGGGTGAATTTAGGCACAGAAGTGAGTTCTACAAATGAAAACCTGTGGCTCCAAATGGAGCCCATAGATGGAAGTCAGCTCAGATTTGGGAATCATGGTACTTCAATACCAGAGCAGCCTTCAATTGACACCTCTGTCTCCTTGTTTAATGGCATTAGCTCTTTTAGATCTAGTTCGCACACTGGAACTTAAAGATATCCTATGTGGCTCCTGACAGGAGTTTGGGCAGAACCTGAACATGGCTGCAGATCCCCTAACCCCTCTCCTCTTCCTGGGAGGACCAAAGTTAGTCCACCAATTTGCAAGTGGGCAAGAGAGGAGAGTGACCTACCCAAGTACTTTGTGCCAATCAGGAATCTTACTAAGCTTATTGAGGAGCCCAGAGAATTGCTGGAAACGTGAAGAAGCAGGTTTGGCACTCTCCATTGCCCCCGCGCCTTTGTGTTTCTCACTTCAAGTCCAAAAGTCCAAGCTGTGAATCTGACTGTCTGAGCCATAATCATGGTGTCCTTTGAGCTAGGACTTGGTCACATGACTGGGCTCAGCCAGTCAGACACACAAAGGCCTTCCCTAAACCCAGGGTATAAAAACTGAAAGCAGAGAACCATACACACTTGAAAAACAATGGAGTCCAGGATTGCTCTTGGAATCTTCTTTTGGGGAAGCTGAACTTCTTTGTGATTATAAGACTGGGCTTCTGGTCCTTGGATCTCTTGAACAGGATGGTGACTCAGTCCATAAGGCATCCACTCAATCCTTCTCTCTTAGAATCATCTTCATGCCTCTCTAAGAATTTGACACAGTATCTAGGGCATCTCTTTTTAACAAACACTTTCTGGAGCAATATCCCTTTATCCTTTGTTTTACTTCTCCTACTCCACTGACCTGTCTCAAGTAGGGGTCAGATGAAGAAAGTTTCAGCTAGGATGCTCTGAGAACAAAGAGATAAAGGGAGGAGGGTTGGGTCACATTTCCTGAGCAAGAATAATCCAGAGACTACTGTTTTTAAGTGAAACTAGAACCTAGGCATGATGAAAAGAACGTTGACCTTGCTATTTATTAGCTTTGTGACTTTAAACAAATACTGTATTTTGTTGCGTTTCAGTTTTCTAAATGGGAATAATACTACCTACCACACAGGGTTATCGAGATTAAGTAAGATTATATGAGGTTTTCTTTTTCTGGCAAAAACAAAGTGTTACTGCTAGAGAACCCTTCTCCATCAAGTATTATCATTGGAACTCCACTTTCTCTTTCTCTGGCAGAGAAACCAAGAGGGTTCATCGTTCATGAACTCCCTTTATTGTGGTAATGAATGCCTAGGGGTTTCTAAGGGCATGAGTCTTAAGCCAGACTCTTCAGATTCAAACCCTGGCTGGGCCACATACTACCGTATAGCCTTGAACAAATTACTTAAACTCCCTGTGCTTCAATTTCCTCCTCTTAAAATGGCAATGACAGTATCTACTTCTTAGAGTTGTCATGAAATACGGATTCAAGAAACATTAAGTAATAGTCACCCAACAAACATTTATTGGATTTCTGCTATGTCCAGGTGCTGTGTTAGGCTTTGGGGTGGCAGAGATGAATTAGACACATGCTAGCCCTTAGGGAGCTCATAGCCCTGTGAAATAGAGCTACCAGATATTGAGCTAAAGCCACTTCTACTTTTCCTAGAGTTATTAAAGTTCCCTTTGCTTACTTTATGACCACTGAGCTTTCTCTCATCTCCCTGCTTCTTTAGGGGATACTCTGCCTTTTCTAACCTCTACTGCAAACATCTACCAGCCAGACTCTTCAGAACCAGGCTTTTTGCTTGTGTACCTCCCTTTGAATACCAGGAACTATGTCTCCAGAAGATATGACCCTAATAATTAGGTTATAAAATTAAGGACTTTCCCCATAAGAGAAAGAAAAAAAATACCCACAAGTATTAATCATACTAGTCTAGTGTTTAGTTCCCTAATATTTAATTGCTTAATTTCCCAAGGTTATATTTACTTTTGATTAAATTCTTTAAGTTCTAAATCTATGCAAAATATGTTCTAAGAATTTTTCATCTTTTAATGTTAATGAATAGTTAAATGAACAAAATTGTTTGCAATCAAATAATCAACACACCCTCCCCACAAAAGTAATTTTATGGTTCTCTAACATGTATTTCAAAGATCATGAAACAAGTATGTTATGAGTATATAGAATGTCTTAAGTTTTTTTTTTTTTCCTGGAGAAAAGTTTTTACAGACAAATGAGTTCTAAAGACAGCTGTTTCTTTTTCATCTTCAGAAGCTGGTGATTATCTGGACTGTGGAAATATTTGCTGAAATTTTTACCCTGGGGCATAGGTAGCCACAGGCACTCACTCTGTTGTGTTGAGTTCCATTCTCCACGCTGGCAGAATAGCTGCATGCCTGTCCAGACCTCAGTAGCCATGTGTGTTGGGAATGGGTGTCAGGTTGAGGGGTTTGATGACCAGAGACAGTCAAAGGAATGAGTGGAGACTGGGCACCAATCAAAAAGACCATACTAGTAGATAAAGTTAATTTTCCTAGAAAAATATTGCTGGCATGGAAAAAGTAAAACAAGGAATTAGAGGGAAAGGAAGGGGGAGGATAAATAGGAGTTGGGATGAGAGATGGGATGGAAGCAAAAAAAGGGGAAATTTTAATGGAGAGAAATATTGGAAAAGAAAGAAAGGAAAGAGCAAAAATGGGAAAGAAAAAGAGAAGGATCAGTGGTAGAAAGTCTAGAGGGATGAGAAAATGGAAAGATGAGAGGATCTGGAAGCAAAAAAGGAGAGAACCCAGTGGATACCAGGGCAGGAAATTCAGGACTCCAGGGCTGATGAACAAGGCTTACCACTAACGCACTCTGTGACATTTTACAGGTCCCCTGCTCCCAACCCACTCCTGGTCTCTTAAGTAAAATGGTGCTAAGATACCTACCTCAAAGACTTGGGGCACATCAAACAAGAAAATGAATCTAAAACATTAAATACAGTGCCTGCCAGGACAGATGTTCTATAAATGAAATCTCCATTTTGCCACTTGGTCTCCATTTCCCAATCTGTTAAGCAAGTCTTCTGATCTCTAGTCATCAAAAGAAAACTGGCAGGATTGTAGCAGGGATGGGAACAAAGATAAATAAAACACAGACTTTGCCCTCAGAGAACTCAAAGTCAAATAGGGAGAAAACACTTACATGCTATGGTGCGTTGAGTTCAAAGACCGAAGTCTGTGCCAAGTGCTAGGGAAGTGTGGAAAAGGGAGTTTTTAATGCCACCTGTAGAAACCATGGAGAGTTTCCAGAGGAAGTGACATTTGAACTGAGATGTGAAGAAAAAATAGAAATGTGAAATATGCCAGTCCGATGATCACACTTTCCGGAATCGCTGCACCGCCATGATGAAAGTGCGTTGAATCTTTTTCTATCTGATGAAAAAAAAAAAGTTCCCAATTGAGAAGAGGAGGAAAAGGCTTTTCACCAATAGTGAATTGTGTGTATCAAGTAGAGATAGGAATAAGCGAGGCATATACAGTGATAAAGGAAGTTATATATCTAAGGAGTTTCAGTCAGAATCAGATCTTGAAGGGTAGTATGTGCAAGACTGTAAAGTTGTGTTTTATTTGTGAAGCCATCAGGACCCACCAAAGGATTTTAAATAGAAGAGTGATACTGTTGGATTTGTCACCTAGAAACAATTCTGGAGCTGTAGATTAGAGGCAGCTGAGCCTGGATACAGGAAGGTTGGCTATTCCATTCATCCAGAGAAGACCTGATTAGGGTCTAAGGGAAAGTAGTCCAATGGGACTGGGAAGACAGGATGTATCTAAGGGAGATAAAATAATTCAGGTACATGCAAAAAAGGCACATCGGGGGAAACGCCCCACTTTAATGGAAGAGACTAGAAGGTCCTCATGGGTTCTTGAGAAGGTTAGGAATGGTGGGTGGTCATTTGCCCAATCTTTTTGTCACCACTGCTGCTCCCAGATGATTCTTTCTTTCTTGAGATTGGAACAAAAATGGGTGCTTTATTTATCAACATTTGGTTAATACTGTATTTATTAAACCATTTAAAGAAGTCACTGTATATCTTAGTTGTTTGTTTTTAGGTATAATGCATAATTCATTAGTAGCAAACGCTTGGAGGATGAAGTTGCTGCAGAGAAATGTGTTAGGATAAAGAGCCAGATACTTTTGCAACTAGAAGTTTCTACCCGATCCCTAGACTGGGCCTCTGAAGCCAGTCACAGCTATAGAATATACCTATCTAGTCCTCTCCACCAATCCATTTTCATTTTACGTGAACTGAGGAACTTTAGGAGATAGCTTTCTGGCCTATTTCTGGTGATACAATTTGTGCTATCCAGTATGCTCATTCAGCTACCGCTGGGCAGCTCAGTGAGGAGATAAGAAGAGCCATGGTGTTTGTCTAAGAATTTTCATCACATGGAAGAAGCAGAGGGACAGCCTTAGTCTGTGTAGGTCAGAGGTCAGAGCAAAAAACAATGGGTAGAAGTCACCTGAGGGTAGATTTCAGCTCACTTTCAGATTCAGGAACAAGGCGTCTGTCCAGCAGAGAATAGAGGGTGTCATCTTGCAGAACAGGCTGAGCTTTTTTTAAGCACCCACTGCATTCTGGGCACCAAGCTAGGACTCTCAACACCATTTTCTCTATGAAACCTCACAACTCTGCTATGGGTTAGGAATATTATCTCCACTTCACAGATAAGCATCCCATGCTCGAAAAGGTTAAATGACTTTTCCATGGTCACACAGCAGGTAGATAGTGGACCTAGGATTTAATCCATGCCTCAGACCCAAAAGTGAGATAGATGCTTCCCTAATAAGTGCTTAGGTGGCCTGTCACTAACTCTATACAGCCAGAGGCAGAATGACCAAATGTGTGGGTCACTATTAGAAAGGATTCAGCTTTGGACAGGACATCAGGCCAGATAAACCCAGCCCTTCCTCCTAATGATGAGCATCCCCAATTCTTAAACAGCAACATGAAACGGAAATGAATGCACAGTGGAGTCCCCAAACGCAAGGAACAATAATAGTAACTAAAGTTATCTGCAACATAAATTTTTTTTTTCTTAAGGAAAAAAAAGAGCAGAAACCACAAGAGGAAGCAAACACATATTTTATAAAACATTTTTCATCACCAAAAGTTCTGTTTTAGGTATTCTTCTTGCATGTTTTCATGCTGAAACCTATTTGCAAATTATTTTCTCACTTTTTTTCACATGAAATGTACCCTCGATTATATGACAAGAAATTATATGGTGCTAATAATTTATTTAAAACTAGATCTATGTCTCACATTCATCCTGTGTTGTGAAATCAAGTAGATGCAGAAGGGGAATTTTTTTCCTCTGAACTTTCTGACCACCTCTATTGTGGAAGAGAGAGTAATAGCAGGTATCGAGGGTGCCAATTATGTGGTGATGTACAAACCCGCTGGAGAAAAATCTATATGATATTTTAATGCTAGTCAAACAGAACGATGAAGTTTAAATTAGCTTCAAGCTACTAAAAATTCTAACTATGGCTCTGCCTTTATTGTATGTGAGGGTGAAAAATAGCTATACAGAAAAATATATGTCTATCTTCTCTGTGGATAGGCTGCCTGGTGTCTCTTTCTTTTACTGATGTGCAGAGCTTTGTTTGTCCATTGCTCTGTTTTTCCATTTATTCTTTCACTTATTTTATTCTCATTTATTTTTCTTGCTGGCCACCACTTCTCCCTTCTTTAAATCATTTTATCCCTTATTTTCTTTTATATTAATTCACCTATCAGTTTCATAAGCTCACAGAATCAGAGAACATTAGAACTCAGAGGGCTCTGCTTTTTTTTTTTAAGCCTTTAGGGGGGAAAAAATCAAACCCAACCTCCAGACAGGTGGGTGTTTAAAACGGGTAAAGGGCCGAGGGTCTGAGAGAGGACACCACTCGTTCATGACCACCCAACGATTTTATAAGGTAGTGTGTCTGATCAGGTAGTGTGTCACAGAGAAAGGGAGTTTGGATTAGAATATGAAGTCAGGGCTAGGTGCAGTGGCTCAAACCTGCAATCCCAGCACTTTGGGGGAGCAAGGTGAGAGGATTGCCTGAACCCCCAAGTTCAAGATCAGTCAGCCTGGGCAACATGGTGAAGCCTTGTCTCTACAATAAATCAGAAAATTAACTGGGCCTGGTAGTGAGCAACTGTATTTTGGCTACTTGGAAGGCTGAGGCAGAAGGATCACTGGAGCCCAACACGTCGACAATGGGGGCTGTGAGCGTGCCACTGCACTCCAGCCTGGGTGACAGAGTGAGACTCCAACTCAAAAAAAAAAAAGAATATGAAGAATACGAACTCAGAATCCTCACCTTCATAGACTCCATCTATCATCACACAAATCACATTTCCAAAAGACATTTTTTTTTAAGTATTGGGGAACATCCAAACCTCATGCAACCCAATCAGAAGGTGAAGTAAGGTGTGCTGAGGAAGATCTGGGTGAGTTAGCACAGGATAAGGAAGAGGGGGAGGGCAGGAGAATGATGTTTAATGAATGCTTGCTATGGGACAGCCACATGCACCTGCTATTTAACCCTTCATCAATTTAATGTGACCAGGCCCTCAGGTGTCACAACAGGCCCGAGGTGGCATCAAGGATGGATGTATGGTCTTCTTCTAACTCAGAAAACCTCCCAGGACGTCTCGGGAAATAAGTCTTGAGGACTGAAGTGACCTCTTCAAGGAACGACAGAGATCAATATCATTATTGATACAGACACTCATACCAGGAAGATGGAGCAGATGGGAACGGCAGAGGAGCTCAAGTTGAACTTGGGGGTTAAATGCATTTGAAAAATTGGCTACATGAGGGAAAAGTATAAGAATTAGAGTTTAGAAAGTGTCTAAATAATAGGGTTGGTCGATGATTTCTTCATTTTTTCTACATGGAAAATAGCTGTGTTTTCATAAAAATTGGGCAATATATGAAAAGTTTTTTTAAAATGGTAAAAATCATTCAGAATGCTACCACCAAATGGTGATCTTTAATAATGATTGGGTGCTCATCTTTCCAGGCTTTTTTTCTTGACCAGGAAATAGACTCACATCTTCTTTGTATTTCCCTTGATTCTCCAGTTTTTCTATATATCAGGTGTATTTATTTTACAAAATAGAAAAAAGTTTGAATTAGAAAAATCGTTCAGGGCTAGATGATTAAAAAAAAACTTTGGAATAGCAGACTTAAAAGTTTGATTATCTCTCTGGCTGTCTGACTGACTGTCTGTCCCCTTACTCTACACCTTTCCAAAAATGATTCAAAATAAAAGAATAAGATGTTTAGATTTAGTCAACAACTAGGAAGCTCTGAAGAATTTTGAGCAAGTGTGAAACATGGTCTAGTTAACAAATTAGAACAATTCTTCAGCACAGTGTTCTCAAATGTAGTCTCTGAAATACCAGCACTGGGTACTTCTTAAAAACATAAATTCCCAGGCCCCAACCCAGACTTAATAAATTCAAGAATCTAGAAGTCAAGACCCAGAAATGTAATTTTTAATAAACCTTTCAGTGATTCTGTTGCATCTTCTACATGGTACTCGAGGAGTATTTAGAGCACATATCTTGGTGGATATGAGGTGGGTCAAGACTAAAAGCACCATCCATCATCAAGGTGAGATATGATAAAGAATGGCACGTGGCTATCAGAGCCCCGTCCTGTCACACCCAATGTCGGGCTTGGTTGAGCTGGTGGTCCCATGCCCTGAATTATCACCGACAATCTGCTTTCATATAAAACCATAGTAGGACTTACGAATCAATTGTTTTTTATCAATGTAATTATTTCTCAGAAAATGGCAGGTTTTCAGTAAATTTATTTTAAAAATTGGGTTTTCCTGTTAATTCCTAAATCTAAGAGCTTGCCTTTTGCACACACAATATAAAAAAGTTTAAAGATCTTCCTAGTTTGTTGTTCAATATACCAATGTTTCTAGAAAGAGCATATGTTTATGTGTGCTTACTCTTTCTTCATTTTTTTTCAGTCCTCTCTTCAAAAAATGGAAGTATGCAGGGATCAGTTCTGAGTCCTTCATCAGCTCTGATATGGGAGCCCTGATTTTATGTTGGAGGTTACTTCTCCCGAACCCCTCCCCCAAGTTGAAAGATGACATTGTTTGCCACAACGATTCCCTCAGGATTCCCCACGTCATGCCTGCCAAGCCCCAGTGACAAGATATAGGGGGCAGTTAGACTATTACATACTCTCCCTGCCACTTTCAATCAAGCCTAATGCAATCAGAAACACATGACTACATCAACACATCTCCTTTAATCAAATGTGATTAAGTCAGTCATTAGTTTTTCAAGACAAATAAAGGATACAAGTGCTTGTATTATAAATGTGACCGCCCTCCTTCTTAAGTGATTTGTCAGAAAGGAAGCCCCCCTAGAATGGAACACAGGACCTCTAGAGGTCTTTGCACTATTCCTGCTGGTTCTTATTGTAATGGAGCACCCTGGTTTTGTATATACAATTTCTTCCTGCCTGTCCCCCTTCGTAAAGCCCCCATGTTGTCACACAGAATTTAGCTTCAGCTTGATCAGAATGATTTCATTATCCCATTGTTACCATTATGACTTGGGCAATTAGTAGTTTGTAAGTATGAATTTATGGCAATCTGTGATCCAGGCACATTGGCAGTAGTCGGGGCATAATAAAAACCCAATCAATTTCTTTCATTTAATATGTAGGCTGTGACCCTAGTTTTGATTAGAACTCTTAGCTATTTCATCTTTAAATAAAAAAGAATGTCTTCAAGCAATTATATGGTGTGTTAATTGGATATTCCTTTTTATCTCTTACACTACTGAATGCATTGCTAACGAAATCCTTGTTTTCTCCTTCTGTCTCATTCTTAATAATGTCTCTCTGCCTCTCTCTGCCTCTCTCTCTCTCTCTCTCTCTCTCTGATTCTGTTACTGTCTTTGTCTCCCTTCTCCTGAGGTCCCTACCTCAATCTTTCCTCATACCTCTCTATTGTGAGTCCACACTGGCCACACTCAGGTTTGCTAAAACACAGGGGGCTAAGTGTTCCCACGTTTCCATTTCCCTTCCCTACTCGTGAAGCCACCATTCTCACTGTGTTCTATATAATCCACTTTCCATCAGGAAGTTCACACATTTTGGAGGTCAGGTCATCAGGTTGCCTAAGAAGACCCAGCACACAGTAGATGCTTAATAATTGGCAAGTAAATGAATGAGGCCCCCATTCCCTATGCGTCATATTTGACATTCTTTTCCAGGATACTTTGCTAAAACCTGTTTTTCCAGAGCAATATTCCTGAAGGATCTACAATATTGGGTCTGTACTCTGAAAGGTGACAGAATTGGGTGTAAAAGAGGACACTACCCTGCTGACAGGGAACCTGTGGCTGCCAGAGTCTTGGTTTAACCATGCAATGACAGAGCTTCCGATCTCCGTCACATGGAATATGTCTTTTACATAATGATTTTGGAAGCTGGAATGAGCCAAAACCTAGAAAGTGGACTTTGTCATTATTATTATTTCCTTAGCTAATACTTCTACAGTGCTTAATATCTCTCATTCATCCACAGACCCTGACAGAATTCTAAATCTCTTTTTGGTATATATGAACACATCAAGAAAGGAATAATTTTGCTTATCCTTTGGAAGCATTCCTCCTTTCCAAGCAGTACCCATGGCTCTCCAAGCCCTTGCTCTAGAGTGTGTTTTATTTTTGCCAGAATCCTGGAGTTCCCTTAGGGGTTCTTGTTCCCTAGATCCTATGTCTTCCTATTTTTTATTGCTTTATTACTTTGCTTTTGTAAAGCACATTTTGCAGTAACATCCTGAGAAAGAGTGCATGGGAGACAATTATTTTTGCAACGCTCTTGGTCTGAAAATATAATTGTCTCTCAGCGTGTTGGTTCCAGTGCCCCCTTACACAAAAAACCACACACACTCAAGTTCCACAGTCAGCCTTGTGGAATCCCTAGGCAGAAAGAGTCTGCCCTCTGTATACTTAGGTTTTGTATCCACCAAATTCATATTTTCTATCAGTGTTTGATTGCAGATGCAGAGCCCTTGGATACAGAGAACTGACTATACTTACTGAAAAAAAATTTTCATTAAGCAGACACCCCATGTTGTTCAAGGGTCCACTGTTCAGTAGTCTCTCTCTTAGCCCTGACTTTGCTTTTCCTGGTTTCAGTTACTGATGCTCAACTATAGTTCAAAAAATAAGTAAGTAGAGTACAGTAAGATATTTTGAAAGAGAGAGACCATATTCACATAACTGTTATTACAGTATATTGTTATAATGGTACTCTAACAATATAACAAGAGTATAACAGGAGTATACTGTCATAGCAACCATTAGGACAGTATATTGTTGTAATGGCACCATCTTATTACCAGTTATTGTTTTTAATCCTTTACTGTGCCTAATTTATACATTAATTTATCATGTGTATGTATTTTTTTATACTACTGAATGCATTGTTAATGAAATTCTATTTTTTCTTTCTATCTTCTGTGTAAGAAAAAACATAGTATATATAAGGTTTGGAACTATCCTCAGTTTCAGGTATCCCCTGGGGTCTTGGAATGCCTTGGGAGGCTACTGGGAGGATACTATTCTGTCTTCATATGTCATGATCATTTGGCTTGGTCAGAATTCTAGGCTACAATTGTATCTTCTCATAATTTCCCAGGCATTACTGCAAGTGTCACTATTGAGAAGCCTGATAGCCTTCTTATTTCTAGTCCTCATTATCTGACTTCCTTCTCCATTTCCCATAATCTGTAGCTTTTAGAATCTTTTCTATCCTTGTATTAAACTTTATAATGATGTGCTTTCAGGTGTGTGTTTTGTTCATCTCATTTGTCAGCGCTCAGTAAATTCTTATAATCTGGAAACACATTCTTCAATTGTGGAAAATTTTCCTGGTTTTTTTTTTCTGATAAGTTCTTCTCCTCTATTTTTTCTGTTTTCTTTCTCTGAAACTATATAAACCAAGTTTCAGACTCTCATATTCAATTTCTGATTTTATCTTTTCCCCCTTACTTTCCATATCTTTATAGTTTCTTTTTTCTCATCTTTACTTCCCAACTCCTTTATTAAAATTTTTGTTGTTCATACCATATTATTAATTTTCAAAATATTTTCCTTTTTTTGTGACTACCTTGTTCATAGCATCCTGTTCTTGTTTCAGATACAATAATTTATCTTTTCTATCCAAGAATATTGACCAACCTGACCCCAAAGATCTTGTTCTGATCATGACATTTTGCCTAGACAACCATCTTTTCTTGAATCATAGTTTATCCCTTTGAGAACCTGGAATCAAATTAAATTGCTTTCTGATGTGGATCATAAACTCAAGCACACGCCACACAAAAATAGGGGCTGTGTCTGTATTATTTACCAATACATCCCCTGCGCTTAACAAAATTCCTCCTATGAGTTCTATGAATATTTGGCGAATGAATGAATGGTACAAAAACTGGAGGTCTCTGATTTTAATAAAAGAGTCAGATAGGAGGAAAAAAGAGACTTTCTAGATCCTGTGTTGTCACAGTCATTCAGCAGCCCTTGACGTGATTAAACAATTTCAGAATCAGTGTGGCCCTGTCCCCAAGTCTGCCTAATGGAAATGGAATCCTCTAAGAAATTGCAGAAGCAGGAAATGCGAGGTGTTTAACAGGCCTGCCCAATGAGCTCATTTATAATGTTAACAAACCAAATATCTGAGCAAGCTCAGAGGCCCCTATTGGACCTGTCAGCCAGGAGAGACAGCTGTCGGTCAGGATTCATGGCGGGCATGTGCCTGCCCTGAGGGCCAGCCTGACGAGGGGGGCTGGGAGGGAGTGGGAGGATAACAGAGATAAATCTAAATTCATTCAGGAAGCAGTCACACTCAATGACATATTCACTGACTTCTTCAACAGCTCATTTGATAATGTTCTCTCTGCACCATTCATTTTTCTGAAAGATGAAAGCTGGCTGAGGATCTCATCTGCTCGCTGATGCAGGGAAAGAATTTGAAATTAGCACATACACACAAACACACACACACACACAGACACACACACACACACACAGACACACACACACACACACACACACACACACACAAGGGAGAGTGGATGAGGAAAGGAGGAAATGTTATGATGACCAGTTTTGTGGTTGGTCCTGACACAAGAGACCCAGCAGCCTGGAGTGAGGTCACCTTTAATTAGTTATGCATTATAATTAAACAATATGCCAGTGGGCAGATGTAAGGCACAGAAGGGTGGGGGTGGGCATTTTTCATGATAATTACTTGCTCAAAGAATGTTCTCTGCTTGCAATGAGAGAGGAGAGAGGTCAGGATCTCAGGGCCAAGGTGCTACTTTCTTGCTTAGTGGGTTTCAAGTTCCATTGTTCCTATAACGTAAATCAGTGAATATTTGTTGAACACTAGCCACTGTGCAAGGACCAGGGGTACAAGGGAAAACGAGACATGGATTAAGCTTTCTGTTACCACCTTCCAGTGAAGACAACAAACTCAAAAACCTTGAACACTAATGCAAACGGTAGTTGTTCCACAGTGCAAGACTGTCCTTTGGCTGTACCCACTGAGGGGACCAACAACTTTGTTTTTAATTTGATGATTTCTCATGGCTTCTCAATTAAATGAATTTTTTTGTGTGTGGTAGAGCATAAAATACACTATCACGGTGGGGGGGACACATCTCATCAACAAAGGCACCTGCATAATGAACATTTGTATACCTAATCCTGAATTGTACCTCCCATCTCTAAAATAAAAAAAAAAAATTAAAATAAAAAAAAGAATACTATCACAGACACAAAAACTGAATACTGCATGTTCTCACAAGCGGGCCCTAAACACTAGGCACGTAAGCACAAGGACGGGAACAACTGATACTGGTCACTGCTAACGGGGGGAGGGAAAAATAAGGACACACAACCACCTACTGGGCACCTGCATGCAATTTACTTATATAGCAAATCCTCACATAAACCCCATCACCCTAATTTTTAAAAATAATAATAAAATAAAATATTGCATCTGTTTGGGGAAAAAAATTGCAGGCTTTTAGAATCAGGCAAATCTGGGTTTTAATCCAGAGTCTTCCATTTTGCAGCAAGGTAACCATGACATTTGACTTGGTGTACTTAGGTCACATTTTCTTCTTTGGTAAAATGGGGATAATAAAACCTTTCAGGTTTAAATGTTATGAGGATTAAAATCTGAAGTGTGTAACCCACCATCTGGCACATGCCATGGTGCCTATCCTCCTGCCTTAAAAAGCAGGGTCCTTGCTGGGGCCAGGGAGGCAAACCAGAGGTTGAGGTAAGACATGGAAGGACAGTCCTTCCTCCTCATTTTCAAAAGCTTTGCTTGGCAGTCTAGGGTTTTGCTGAAAAATCACTGCACCAAAGGCTCATGGCACATAGTAGTTGCTTGCTCAATAAACAAAATATGTTCTTGATCAAATTCTCTTAAATACCCTGAAAGAGTATTTCATCAATACAAATAAAGCCGGTGGTGGGGCAGGGTGGATGGTGGGGGACAGAAGGAGATGCTGAATATAAGCAAATCAGACAGAAATGGAGAAGAGATAAACATTAAAGAGGCTCAAAAGCAAACAGGAAATAATCCCTTAGCAATCCTTGAGCCAAAGTTTAGATGGCTACAGCAACTTTAAAAAAAAAAAAATCAGATTCCTAAAACCACTGAAGTAGAATAGTCAGAAATATTTTAAAAACAAACAAAACAACAACAAAAAAAACCAAGATGCCTGCACTTAGTAGGAACTCTGTAAAATGTTACTTCCTTTTATAATTTCCCTGGGCAACCCATGAGCTGACTCAGGGGAATACTCTGTACACAAGTGGAAAAGCTATCACTGTGTTTCCAGGGTAACATATTAATACAACTATGCATGCTCATCTTCATTTCTTTTGCTGCTCTTCACAATGATATCAATCATCTTACACCTAAAATTCTGTTTACTGGGAACCACAAATTCATTAGCAGGCAGGAAGGAAGAAGAGTAAAAGGAAAATGGTTATTTTTTCTTAAAATATGAGCACCAGCACTTCACAACAAGCACCACACAGTAGTAGGAAACAGGGCGTGGTTCTCCCCAGTGCCAAAGCAGGATAATGTTCATTAGGGCCGTGGGGAGCAGGAGCCAAATCCCCATGGGTAGTTCCTTCCAACTGAGTGAGGCTAGTCTCATGGAGAGTCTAGTTGACCTCACAGAAGGCATAACATGCAGAAATGTGGATAAGAGTTGATGACCAAACCCAGAATGCTTCAACAGTCCATAGGATGCCCTGGAGGAGGCAAAACTTTTTCCGGTGGACATACTCCAAACCCACACTCAGGTTAGTCATTCTTTGCTTATGCCATGAATACCCACTGAAGAGTAGAGGGAAACCTAAGGCAGCCCCTAGCTGAGACCACAGTGTCCAGTCCTAACCAGGGCCTGATGACAGGTAAACATACACTTTGAAGGTCTTAGCTATCTGGAATTCGAGCACTCTCTAGAGTAACTTCAGAGCATCTTCTAATTCCAGGAAGGAACTTTTTCTTCTTAGCTAAGCACAGAACTCATCTCCAAGTCTTATATCCAGGAAACAATTTACTCTCAGTCAAGACCAAGCCATATTCTGGTTTTTGAGTCTCCCTTGAGTATGAACTGCTGGAACAGGTCTTGATTTCCCTGGCTAATTTCCAAAGTGAGGACAGGGCAATCACTCAAGATCCAACCCTGCCCCAGCCCTGTTCTTATAAGCTCCCCCAGATTAGAGTACTGGCTTTGGGGGCTGGGGTGGAAGGAGAGGAGCTATGCTGCCCACTTGGTTTATTTCTCACAAATTCACTACACAGAACCTTTTAGGTCAGTACAACACACAGATATTGAGGGCCTAATCAGTGCCAGGTACTGAGCCACAAATGTGTATGGTCGAAATAATAAGATCACAATATGTTGACAGCAAAAGACATAAAAGCAAACAAAGTATAATATGAGTCCTGTGAAGTAAATACAAGGGACAAATAGAGTGCAGAGAAGAGGACTCAATTCAGTTGTGTAATACAAAAAGTTATGGAAGATGTCCTAGAAAAAGAGACAGTGGTGACAGGAAGTATATTCCAGAACGTGGGTGTGCTGGAGCTGACCTGCCCTCTCGTGGTGCTAACTGTTACATTTTCAGAAAGTTTCTGAGGCAATTGTTAAATAATCACTATTAAAAATTAAATTACTATATACGCAACCACTGTGGAAGATGGTCTGGTGATTTCTTGAAAAACTAAACACAAATTACATAAGATCCAGCCATTTCACCTTTGGGTAGGCAACCAAAAGAATTAAAAGCAGAGACTTGAACAGATGTATACCCATTTCTATAACAGCATTATTCACAATTGCCAAATTGTGGAAACAACACAAAGGCCTATCAGAAGATGAATAGATAAAGAAAATGTGATGTGTGTTCATATATATATGAAATATTATTCAGCCTAAAAAGGAAGAAAATCCTGTAATATGTAACGACTTGGATAAAACTTCAGAACATTATGCTAAATGAAATAAGCCAGACACACACACGCATGCCCACACATACACACACAAATGCTGTATGATCCCACTTAGATAAAATACCTACAATAGTCAAATTCATAGGGACAGAAAATAGAATAATGATCACTGGGAGCTGAGGAGAAGGAGAATAGGAAGTTATTGCTTAATGGCTACATAATTTTAGTTTGGGAAGATGAAAAAGTTGTGAAGATGAATAAAGGTGAAGATTGTAGAGTGTGAATGTACTTAACACTAGTGAACACTTAAAATGATTTAATAGTGAATTTTAAGTTATGCATGTTTCACCCCAATTAAAAAATTGAATTTCCTAAACTTATATTCAAATAAATTATATTTTTAAAATTTTTTAAATACTCAGTTATCATTCTAATTATTTTACTACATTTTTCTATTATCTATGCTGTTGAGAGTATTTATGTCTGGTGTATCCAATGGAGAAAATACCATATAAAGTTTTGCTACCACACTTCTTTTTCCCACTCTGCATTTAGTGACCTCTTGTTGGTAGTTTGATATCTATCAGTCATGGTGGGGGCATTTATGCTACGAAAATTTGTAAATGTTACAAATCAAGGGTTTTTGCCTTTGGCTTTGATTTCCCCTGAAAGCTGATTGTTGAACACTTACCAGCACGCTACTGCAGGACAGAATTTGCACAACCCAGGGCATGTAAACGTTGTACTCTAGAAACAACAAGCCTTTGACACTATTAAATGATAGAGTGTGAGTTCAGATATAGCAGAGGTAAGCAGTCAGTCATGAAAAGATGCAAATTTCAAACTCAGAAGTTTAAAACTGTTGTTAACTTCAATACCTTATTATTAATAAAAAGATAATTAGCTATGAAACACCATACCACATATCTAAATACAATTGTGAGTTCATTCCCTAAAGCTGAGACTCCCTGCTATAGAAGTCCCAGAGAGATTATGAGCAGGGGGTGATAGGTCACATTTGTTTGTTTGTTTTAATGTAGGTTATTTATCTATTTATATTGTGGTAGCAACACTTAACAAGAGATCTACCTTCTTAACAGATTTTTAAGTGTACAATACAGTATTGTTATCTACAGCACAATGTTGTCCATCAGATTTCTATAGCTTATTCATCTTGCATAACTGAAATTTTATACACTGATTACCAATTCCCCACTTCTCCGTCCCTTCAGACCCTGGCACCATTCTACTCTCTTCTTCCATAAGTTTGACTCATGGAAATGAAATCTTGTGGCATTTTTCCTTTTGTAACTGGCTTATTTCACTCAGTATGGCATCTTCCAAGTTTATCCAATGTTGTCACATATTTCAGGGTGTCCTTCTTTTCTGAGGCTGAATAATATTCCATCTCATATTGGTATGGTCTGAAAACTTTATATCACCAACGTTATTATAATATCCGTTGCTTTCTTTTCTTTTATCTTTTGCTAAGGGACAATATTTTTGACGAGCATCATATTTATAAGAAAAAAATTTGTACATTTCCTTAGATGTGAAGTAGTTTTATTTAATGCTTATGGAAGGATGAGATCTGTGGCCACATAGGCTCTCATCTCTTACTTCTGTGGACCTGCTTTATTATTTTGCTTCTCTTGACAAACCTCCCTTCCTATTTACACACAGTCTCTCTAACCTGTTAATTCCAGGTCACTTGAAACTTAGGCTTCTGCTCTAGCAGAAGTGTTGACCAGAGTCTTCCTGCTTTATAGTTCAAACTCCCAAGCAGAAGAACGTGGGTGGTTCAGGCCAGCCTCAGTCCTGTATTCCTTGGGCTCAGTATTCATCTGTGTTGGTCACATGCTACATTCTGGCTGCTGGGGCTCTAGCCAAGGGACTGATTCACACATGGAGAACGTGTACAGTGATTGTGCTTTTAGTAATGTATTTTTTAAGTATCTTTTTTTATCTTACTGATTTGAGAGGATATCATCTTATTAGAAATTATCTTCAAGTTACAGTTTGCCTAAAACTTTTCATCTGTGTTGTGGATAAAACAATGCCTTTGATTCCTTCCTATATTAGATAAGGAACTGAATATACTTTAAAATTTTCCACCCATTCCCTTTGCTGTTATGATCTTGGATTTCAGATCCTGATTACTATTGGTATTATTTTATTCGTTATTTTTATATGATCTCCTATTAATATATATTACCTAATACACAAATCTATATTTCATTGAATTTTTGCTCATCACTGGTTATTTTATACTGTGACATTTCAATTCTTGAGTTCTTTACATTATGATTTCTCTCTAGGCTGAAATACTTCTACAAGTTACAAACACCATCCCACTTATCTCTCCATACATTTTTTCCCCCAGAGAAGCTTCAAGAGTTGCTTATCTGCTTAGTCCTTTCAGAACAAAAAGTGTCCTTTTTTTTTTGGAATTTTATGTGAAAAACTTCCTAACATATACTTCTTACATCACCATCTTCCATGCTTTCTCCGTTATCCTCTGTAGAAATGATTTTCTTGACTATTGGAATTCAGTGGGTTTTTTTCTTTTTCAGGGGTCATATCAAGCTAGGTTGTCTTGTTTTCTTCCTTTTCTGATGACTGTTTTTTGTTTTGGGGTTTTTTTGGTCTGTATAGCAACTGTGCTTTGTTTACTTTTGAATTTAAAATAAGACTAGAATAAATTCAGATTTTTTTTAATTATGTTTGCCTAATACACAAAGGACCCCTTTAATATAGGGGCACATTTCTTTATGTCATAAATTTTCCTGTCTCTCTTTTTTTTTTTTTATTCGTTTACTCAATTCTCTTCTCCCAGCATTACTCTAGATATTTTAGACATCCAGAAACTGATTGTGATGCCTTTCCTCACCGCCACCCTTCACTTATGTCTTTCTTGTCGAATAGTGTTCTCACATTTATCTTCTGTCTCTTTAGACTATACCATCTCTTCCACTTCATGTGTCTATGAACTTTCCCTAATTCTGGCACTGGTGCTTCTTTCTCCCCATTGTTAGTTCTTCATATTTCAATACTCACATAGAAGGTAGAGGGCCCATGATCCTGCCATCATCAAACCTTGATAGCCCCTCTAATTTCTAGATTCTGTTTCCGGGTACTTGCTGTCCCAAACATATGGCAGAAGGTGGGGGCAGAATCCCACATGAATATGAAGGCTGACAAGAAACTAACAAAGCCCAGAACGGACCTGAGTCAAAGCCCTATTCCAAGGAGGCAAAGGATGGGATACATTTATAGCAGAGCCAGAAAGACAGGCCAGATTTGAGTGCATTTCCAAACAAGAACAGACTTGCCCAAGAGAGTAGAACAGAGGAGAGGTGAACCAAGAAGAACGCATGGTGCTCAAGCCTGCATGGTGTCATCAACCACACTGCTTGCACCCAGACCGCTTGCAAAGCTGACAACACGAGAGTCACCCTAAACTCCTCCTACTCCAAAAATGTTAGGGTACACTCCCAGTGGGGATTCCAGAATGTTAGGTTAGTCCTGCCCGGGGGTGTGGGTGTCTGGTGTGTGATCCGGTGCCACATGAAAGATGAATTGCACAGAAGTTAGATTAGAAAATACAGTTTATTTAGAAAGTAAATTAGAGAAAGAGGAGATTCACCTCCCCAAGGTAGGGGAGGGGGACAAAGCTGGAAACATGGTCCGGCCATAGCTCAAAGAGCACATGGCCGCATCATAGCTTAGCAATGCAATGGCCGCTGGCTGCTCATGGTTGAGTCCTTTTAATTCTTCTCTTTGATGGGGGAAGGTCATTAAGGTGATTGGGTGATCTGTTCCACATCATCACAAAGAGGCAGGTAAGCACAGGTACTGATGTCAGGTGATGGACTGCAGGCAGATGGGTGGGTTAGTCACATGATTGCTGCCATGGTGGTGGACCAGATGGGCAGAGACAATGGGAGGGGTTTTTCCTACAAGAGACCTGTCAGATGTTTCCAATCCACAAGCTCCTTAGTGAAATGGTGGTCTTAACATTTCTATGGCTTCAGCAGCTAAGGAGTGATTTTTGACCTTCCACCTTTGACAAGGAAACTGAAAGTTTCTTAGAGATTACTATGCTAAACCATGAATAGAAAGATTGAACTGGGCACCCCCCTCAGGTCCCCTCCCACTCTGGGAGCTTTCTGTCCTCTCAATAAATCCTACTTTCAAAAAAAAAGGGAGAAAAGAAAAGAAAAAGAAAGGTTGGGCTGTCTTTGTCTTGCATCTGATGGAGATTTGCTGAGGGAGTGAGGTAGTCTGCCTGTGTGGCCTGCAGTTAAATATCTGATGCTTCCTAAAACCTGCCTATTGGAAATTTATCTATCGATGTCTAACCTGTGCTAGATGCAAGGCATGTCAGTCTAAGAAAAAATGGTTATACTAAGGCAAAATGTGAACTAAGTTTGTTCTAAGTTTCTCAGGGTCCCTCCTTTCACTCTTCCTTGACATTGATTTGAATCCTTTCCTCGGCTTTAGCTTTTCACAAAATACACCTTATGGTTTATCTTCATCCCGCAAATAGTGCTCCTAAAAGGTTTGTACAAGGTGAAACGAAGAAATAATACACTGTGGTAAGTTGAATAGTGGCCCCTAAAAAGATAAGTCCACATTCCAGTGCCCAGAGTCTGTGAATGAGGGGGAAAGGGTCTTTACATATGTGTTCATACTCTTGAGGCCATCCTGGATTATTCAGATGAGCCCCAAATCCAATAACAAGTATTTTTATGAGGTAGACAGAAGAGGATAAGACACAGACACACATAGGAGAAGGCAGAGGCAGAGAATGGAGTAATATGGCCATAATCTCAGGAAGCCAGTAACTAACAGAAGCCGGAAGAGGAAGAGATCATCCTCTAAAGCCTCTGACGGAGCAAGTCCCCAGCAGCACCTTGAATTTATACTTCCAAGTCTCTAAAATTCAGGGTGATACATTTCTGTTGTTTTAAGCCACAGTCTTTGGGATAATTTGTTATGGAAGCCCTGGGAACTGATACATGGGTGTTGGGGTCACAGATATGTATGGACTTGCCCTGTCTGCAATAGATATTCTTTCTGAATTTTAGTTAATGTTGGTCTTTAAATGGAGGTAGCTGGAGCCCAGTGTCTGCCATTTTCTCCTCTCCTCAACCCTTTTTAAAGGTAATCTGGGTCTTCTGTCTTAGCACTTACCTGGAGTGCTTATGCAATTTTGTTGGGTTAACAAAATCGCCTTTCAACTATTTTTTTTCTCTGTCTAAACCAATGGTCCATTCTAACAGAGTGGTTGGTATCATGTTTTCCAAAGTCACCTCCCTTTCTCTTTCTCTCCTCAATCTCTCTCTCTCTCTCTCTCTCTCTCTCTCTCTCTCTCTCTCCCTCTCTCTCTCTCTCTCTCTCTCTCTCTCTCGTCTCTACCCTCCTCATACATCAGCAGTATCTTTAAAATTAAAGCTCACAGCCAGTGTGCCCTGTCTCAAGTGGAGAGCCACATTTCATTACCAATTGGAGCGCTTTAAATCAATATTTGGACATTTAATGATTCTGCTCATTTTATTTGAATACATTAGAGAAGTCTGATAGGCCTATTAGAGTCCCTATGATTAACATCTTCGAATCAGCAAAAGGTGGCAATTTAAAAAAATTGTCTTGTTTCAGGCCCACCATAAAAATCTGCATAATTTAGCAATTATTTTATCATTTTGAATATATATTAAAAAGTAGTTTTCAGTGTTTAATTAGAAGATATAGTCAACATATTTTAAAGTGAGCTACCTCCCCCATATATTAGAGCTGAAAGGAAGAAATATTTGGCGCCGGCTCCAATTTGTGAACTACTTCACACTACATTTCTGCCCAAAGCACACGTGACCCTCAATCATCCTGCATGCCCCTCTTATTAGGAACAAACTTACCACTAATCAGATGAACTAAAATCTACCCTAGAGACTATAGACGGTAGCATCACAATTAATGAAGAGGCTAGGTCCTTAAAACTTGGCAAGTTCCTTAAAACCTTAACCTAGGAGGCAGAAATCCCAGTCTTTCTTGGGTGTATTTTTTGAAGCCTACACTTAGCCAGGGCTCTGCTACCTTCCTGCAAGGGTTAGAGTCTGGGAAGATGGATATCACTTATTCATTTCACTCTTCCCAGAATCCCTCATTTAGGATCAAGGTAGAGTCATATCTGTACTAAGTATTAAAAAATAACAGATTGTCATTCTTAGCTGTCTGAACTTTTGTTCAGAGGGCTTGGATAGATCTGGATAGAGCATCATCCATGCAAGTCTTTTTTGGGGGGAAGAGGAGTAGGGCGTTAGATCCTGCCTTAGTTAAAGCAGGACATTGACCTAGTATGATGTGGATGTTAGCAGCCAGATAATATTGTACAAAAAATACAATGGGGACACATGATTATTGAATGCTGAGCAGAAAGATACAGGGCTAGAAATAAGTAACAAACGCTGAAGAGCACTGACACCAAACATCAAGAAGGCTGGGAGGAGTGGTTGCAGGTTCTGAGCAATGGTGCCTCTTAGAAAACGGACTCGTGATGTGTGAGTTGATTGTGCTTATTTAGTGATCTAGGCAGACAATACTGCTGGGGTGGGCGGGGGATACAACATCATTAAGAGTACCAGGCAAATAGCCGGGCTCGGTGGCTCAGCCTGCAATCCTGTGCCTTTGGGAGGCTGAGGTGAATGGATTGCCTGAGCCCGCGGGTTCGAGACCCGCCTAGGCAGTGAGACCTCATCTCTCCAATAAATCAAAAAAATCAGCCGGGCGTGGTAGCGCATGCCTGTAATTCCTGCTACTGGGAAGGCTGAGGCGGAAGGATCGCCGGAGCCCAGCAGGTCAAGGCTGCGGTGGCCGGGAGCGGCCACTGCACTCCAGTCTGGGCGACAGAGTGAGACTCCAATTCAAAAAAAAAAAAAAAAGAGTACCAGGCAAAGTGGGGACCAAAGGGAAGTCCAAACTTTACCTGTATGATGTCCACTTGTATACCTAATCCTGAATTGTACCTTACATCTTTAAAATAAAATAGGAAGTTAATTGATTAATTTAATTAAATAAAAAGAGCAAAACAAGAAGACGCAGGAACTCTCGCCCAGCTGGCTTCATCTCAGAATCTCATAATCTGGCCCTCACTCATCTTCTCTATCCTTTCCCTGACTCTGGCCTGTAACCTCCAGTTCACATGACTCTTCTTTCTGTGCCTGCCCCTTTGACAGCCTTCAGCAGCAGTCTCCCTTCCCCAACTGGAGAATCAGTTTCTTCTTAGTTATTTGGCTTCTGCCCCTGAGCCTCATGGGACCTCAGTCACTTCCTCTGGTCACAGCACTCACCAACCCTGATGGTAAAGGAGAGTGATGCTTTCATATAACTACTCAAGGCCAACAAGAAAACAGGGGAGACTGAGAGCTGCTGTGAGATTATCCTGACAGGAAGGGACAAAACCAGGAGGCAGACCAGACAGGCAGAGGGGCTTGACATGAGCAGCTAAAACAGTGTCTGAAGGGTTTCATGTATGGCTCAGTGTGGTCGTAACAGACTGAGCTGCACAAGTTGATGTTTTGCAAATATCGCCTTAGGAAGCTACAAGCATTAATGGGGCAGAGCATGGTAGTTAGGATGACAGACAAGCAGCCAGGGGGTCCTCAGGCAAAGAAGATCTTAGAAAAAGGGGAAATCATAGATCTCCTTCAGTACAAAGAAGACCACCTAGGGTTGTGATGCTCCAGTCTCCCCAATTCTCAGCTCCCTCACCAGTTAACTGTGTTTGTACATTTCTGGGCATAGGCTACAACAGCCAGTGCTTGCTCACCTACATGAGAAAGACCATTTTAAACAAAGGAATTGAACAGTTAATTCTAAACTCGGATAGCATCTCCGATGGCCGCTGTGCAGGCCTACCCATTTATTCTCAACACTTTTATAACCAGATACTATTTGCTGACCTGAACTGCATACTCCAAATGTCTCTTCTGAATAACAGACACCAGCTTGCGTAAGTATAAGGCTGAATTCTGTTACCCTTGAATCCACTGATCCCATTTGAACCTCTAGATACTGAGTCCCAGTATCAAGCCCTGATGGCTTCTCTACCTCCACCATCTGCCTCAAGCACAGGCAGAGTAAACAACACTCTCATCTGTGTTTTCATTACATTTTTGGCAGCAACAAATATTAACATGAGTACTTATTAATTACCAGGCCACAATCTGGGCACTGGTACCCAGAGATCAACAAGACATAGCCCCTTCTCTTTCAAAGTATACAGTCTTTTTCATGGCACCATTGTGTGGCACTATAATTTTTTCTATCTTTATTACTAGAATATTGCCATCTAATAGTCAGGGATGGCATCATTCTTCATGCATAGGACCTAACTGTGACCTAAAACAGAACTGAGTTTAAATCACAGTGCTGCTAACTGTGTGATATTGGAGAAGTTGCTTGTTTGGACCATGCTTTCTCACTCTTTACCAAACTATCTTCAAATATCTTTCAATATGCAAACCAGGAAGACTTGTACTTCCTTCAGTGAGTACTTGATTGCTATGAGAGGTGCACTCCCACTATAAATAACTAGAAAACTAAACAAAATAGATGAAACCATGATGTTCAGACATTAGACAACAAGCAATATGAGGCTGGGTTTTCTGAAAGAAGAGAAACAAAGAAGATTAGCTGTATGATTGTGCCACCTGAGCACCAGGAAGTGTTTCTATGCTATAATGTGAGGAGGAATCCAAAGCAAAGCCCAGCAATTTCTCTGAATTGAGGAGACAGAGATCAGAGTTTGAAGACAGCCAAGCTAGTCTTTGCAGGGAAGAGTACTGGAAAGAAAGAGCTCATAGAGAGAGTATACTAGAGATCTTTAGAGGGTTCCTGCAAATATTTGACTTAGTGCTCACTAATCTATGAAAACATGAGAGAAAACTACACAAGAGAAAAAAAATAAACACTAGAAAGCAATGGGTCAAAAATTCTGAGTTTACACAGGGCTAGGAAGAATTTGGGTTCCTCCCACTTAGACAGAGAGACTTTAGGCAGACTCTTTAGAACATTCATACCTTAGAAATTGGGCTAAAAGTCTTGCTTTGGAGTTAAAAGACTGCTGTGGACCTGCAATAACAAAGCTTAAAATGAAAGCTCCAAAATGATCAGACTGTTCTACAACTTACTATGGTGGGTGACAAAACAAATCCCAACACTCCTTAAATAAATACAACAAAATTCATTGCTCAAAAATATAATATCTGACTACCAGGCATATAATAAAACATACAAATATGACCCACAGACCAAGAAAAAGAAATGATGGCACTAGTAAACAGTGACCTTAAGACAACTAGTTACTATGAATCTAAATCATATGCTTAAATTTGTAAACTAAAACATGAACAAGACGAGAAGCAGAAAATACTAAATACAAAATATGGTCAAAAATCTAGTGGCATATATATTAGGATTAGAATGAAAAATACATTGACTGGGATTAACAGAAGATTAAATACTGCAGAAGAAAAAGTTGGTGAACCCAAAGACTAGTAAAATAAACTATTCAACACAAAGCACAGAAATAAAATAGAATGAGGAAGTCCTAGCCAGAGAAATTAGACAAGAGAAAGAAATAAAAGACAACTAAATTGTAAAAAAGAAGTTAAACTGTCTGTGTTTGCAGACAAAATGATCTTATATGTAGAAACCCCTAAAGATTCCATCCAAAACACTGTTAAAAGTAATAAACGCCGGGCTCAGTGGCGCAGCCTGTAATCCCGTGCCTTTGGGAGACTGAGGTGAGTGAATTGCCTGAACCCGCGGGTTCGAGACCCGCCTGGGCAACTTGACGAGACCTCATCTCTACAACAAATCAAAAAAATTAGCCGGGTGTGGTAGCGCGCGCGTGTAGTTCCAGCTACTTGGAAGGCTGAGGCGGAAGGATCGCCGGAACCCAGCAGGTCGAGTCTGCGGTGGCCGGGAGCGGCCACTGCACTCCAGTCTGGGTGACAGAGCGAGATTCCAACAAAAAAAAAAGTAATAAACAAATTTAGTAAGTTTCAGAATTCAAAATCAGCATACAATAATCAGTAGCTTTCTACACACTAATAAACTATCTGAAAAGGAAATTAAGAATACAATCCCATTTATAATAGCTGCAAAAAATAAAAAGTACTTAGAAATAAATTTTACTAAAGAGGTAAAAGATCTATATACTGAAAACTATAAACCATTGGTGAAGAAAATTGAAAAGGACAAAAAAGGAAGGATATCTCACATTTATAGATTAGAAGAATTCTTACTGTTAAAATGTCCATACAACCCAAAGCAGTCTCCAGATTCAATGCAATCCCTATCAAAATCTCAATGACATTTTTAATGGAAATAGAAAAGGCAATCTTAAAATTTATGTGGAACTACAAATGAACTCAGAGCATTCTTGAGAAAAAACAAACAAAAAACTGAAGGTATCAGACATCACGCTACCTAATTTCAAAATTCTGCTACAAAGTTATAATAATTAAAACAGCATGGTACTGGCACAAAAACAGGCACATAGGCCAATGAAATAGTATAGAGAAACTAGAAATAAATCCATGCATTTATGGTCCATAGATTTTCAACAAAGATAGTAAGAACTCATAATAGGGAAAGTACAATCTCTTTAATAAATGATGCTAGGAAAACTGGATATCTAAATGCAGAAGAATGAAAATAGACCCTTATCTCATTCCATATATAAAAATCGACTCAAAATGTATTAAAGCCATAAGCCCTGAAATTGTAAAACTACTAAGAAAAAAAAAAGCATAAGGGAAAAACTCCATGGCATTCATCTGGGCTATGATTTTTTGGTTATGACTCCAAGAGCATAACAACAAAAGCAAAAAGAGACAAATGTGGTTGCATTAAACTAAAAAGTTTCTGCACAGAAAATGAAACAATCAACTGAAAAGATAACCTATGGAATGAGAGAAAATATTTACAAAACATACATCTGATAAGAGGTCAATATTCAGAATATATAAGGGTTCAAACAAACCCACAGTAAGAAAACAAATAGCCTGATTTTAAAAATGAGCAAAGGAATCGATATTTCTCAAAGCAAGATATGCCATAGGCCATTTTTTTCATCTGAAAAAATGCTTGACATTATTAATCATCATGGAAAGGCAAATTAATTCCACAATGCAATAGCGTCTCATATCTGTGAGAATGTTATTATTGAAAATACCAAAGATAACAAGTGCTTTCGAGAATATGGAAGAAAGGGAACCCTGATAAATGTTATGGGAATGCAAATTAGTATAGCCATTAAAAAAACATTGTGGAGATTCCTCATAAAATTAAAAATAGAACTACCATATGATCCAGCAATTTTACTAGTGGGTGTATATCCAAAGGATATGAAATGAGTTGTTGAAGAGATATCTGCACTCCCGTGTTCACAGCAGCAATTCACAATAGTGAAGCATGGAGTCAACCTAAGAAGTATGGCACATGTACACAATGAAATACTATCTATCTAGCTTTTAAAACAAGGAAATCTTGTCATTTGTGAAAGCACTGAAGAGAATGAAGTACATCATGTGAAATAAAATAGTCAGGCACAGAAAAACAAATACACTGTGATCTCACTTACACAGGAAATCTTTAAAAAGCCCAGTTCATAGAAAAAGAGAATGAGATGGTGGTTACCAGAGGCAGGAGGGGTTTGGGGAAATGTTGGTCAAAGGATGCAAAATTTCAGTTGAACAGGAAGAATAAACTCAAAAAATATACTGTACCTCATGGGGATTACAGTTAATAACAATCTATTATATGCTTGAAAATTGCTAAGTGAGTCATTTTTAAGTGATCCTACCACAATAAAAATTTTTAAAAAGAAAATGTATTGAAAAAAAATAAACAGAGCTTTAATTAGCTATAGGAAAATATCAAATGGCCTAACACACATGTAATCAGAGTTCCAGAAGATGAGACAACAAAGAGAAGTCAGGAAAAATATTGGTTGAAATTTCCCAATCTGGTATAAATTTATCAAATTTTATTAAATGTCCAAATTTGCTAAAAAATTATATATCCAAATATGCAAGATGCTAAATGGATCAAAGTGAAGAAGCAAAAAGATAACCAAAGCATATCATATTCAAATTGCCATAAACCGGTAATAAAGAGAAAAATCTTAAAAGTAATCAGCGAAAAATGAGGAACAAAGATAAGAATGACAACTGATTTCTTTTGCAGAATATATACAGACCAGAAGATGTCTTTAAGGTACTGAAAGACAAACGTTAACAACAACAAAAAGCCTGTCAGCTAAATGAAAGCAAAATAAAAACATTTTTAAACCAAAAAAACAGACAATGTATTGATTGTCAGCATTTCTTTAAGAAATGTTAGAGATAGTTCTTCAGGCAAAAGAAAAATAGTACCTGATAAAAATTCATATCTCCATAAAGGAATTAAAAATGGAAAATATAAAAGTCCTTTCTTCCTTTTTAATGTCCTTAAAAGATAATGAGACGACTGGGCATGGTGGCTCAGCCTGTAATCCCAGCACTTTGGGAGGCCAAGGCTAGAGGATTGCCTGATCCCCGGGGGTTCAAGACCAGCCTGGGCAACTTGGTGAGACCTCATCTCTACAATAAATCACAAAAACTAGCTGGGCGTGGTGGCATACATCTGTAGTTCCAGCTACTTGGAAGGCTGAGGCAGAAGGATCGCTGGAGCCCGGCAGGTCAAAGCTGCAGTGGTCATGAACATGCCACTGCACTCCAGTCTGGGTGAAAAGATTAAGACTCCAACTCAATTTAAAAAAAAAGATAGTGAGACTCTTTAAAGAAAAAAGTAATAAAAAATATATTGTGAAGCTTATACATATGAAGAATTAAAATGTATAGCAATAGCACAAAGTACAGTAGCAGGGAAATATAATTATAATGTTACAGCTTCTCACAGCATATATAAAGTGACATCATTTGAAGATAGATTGTAGTAAATTGAAGATGTATATTGTAAATCCACAAAAATGTGTAGTCAAGAAATAAATAATGGAGATAAAGGGAATCATTAAAAAACCAAGGAATCTAACAAATAGCAAGAAAGTATAAAATAAAGGACCAAATAAAAAATTGCACAAAAAGAAAGCAAGCAGCAAAATGGTAGATTTAAACCCAACCATACTAATAATTACACTATATGTAAGTTATCAAACACTCTCATTAAAAGGCTGAAATTGTGATATTGGATTAAGAAATCAGGAAACAGAACTATGATATCTACTTTAAATATTGAATCACAAATAGAGTAAAAATGAAAGTATCGGAAAGGTATACTATGCAAATTAAAAAAAAAAACTAAAGTGGCTATATTAATGTCAGAAAAAGTAGACTTCAAATAAGGAATATTGACAGGGATAAAGAGGGCTACTAAATAATGATAAAGGAATCAATTTATCAAGAAGACGTAACAATCTTAAATCCATTTAACAAGTTTTAAAATATATGAAGGAAAAGCTGATAGAACTGAAAGGATAAAAACTCCAAAGCCACAATCATAGTTGGAAACTTCAAAACCCCACACTCAACAATAAATAGAACTGTAGGGCTAAAATCTGTAAGGATATAGAAAACCTGAATAATTCTATCAGTCAGCCTGATCTAATCGTCACTTACATATAGAACACTTCATTCAAAAACTACAGAATACATATTCTTTTCAAGTACAAATAAACATTCACCAAATAGGCTGTATTCTGGGCCATAAAACAAAACTTAACAAATTTGAAAGAATTAAAAGTATGCTTTCTAACTAAAATAAAATTAAACTAAAGATAAATAACAAGAAGATATCTGCATAATTTCCAAATATTTGGAAATTAAACAACATATTTCTAAATAACATATGGATCAAACAGTATGTCTCAAGAGTAATCAGAAAATATTTTGAAATTGAATGAAAATAAAAACACAATGTATCCAAGTTCTTGTTTGTAGTTAAAGCAGTGCATAGAACAAAGATCCACAAACTATGGTGGGATTAACCTCAAGCTAATAAGCGGTTTTACATTTTTAAATAATTGTATTTAAAAAGAGAAGAAAAGGACGATGACATGGTATATTATTTGACAGAAACAATTTGCAGCCTGAAAAATCTAAAATATTTCTTTTGGCTTTTTACAGAAAATGTTTCCCAACTTTTTGTTCAGAGGAAAATAAATAGAACTAAATATTTATATTAGAAATCATGAAAATTCTCAAATCAATAATCTAAGCTGTAATCTCAAGAAGATAGTAAAAGAAGAACAGAACCCAAATGCAAAAGAGAGAATATAATAAAAATAATAATAGAAATCAATATTGTAAGATGAAAATTTATAGAGAAAGTCAGTAAAACCAAAGTTTGCTTCTATGAAAAGATCATTAAATTGATAAAACTCTTGGCAGACTAATCAAGAAAAAAAGAGAGAGAATGAGAGAGGACAGAAATGACCAATGTTAGGAAAGAGGAGATGTAACTACAATAGCTACAGATATTAAAAAGATAATGATAAGTTATGAGGAAATTTATACCAATAAATTTAGATCAAATGGACACATTACTTGAAAGATGTAAATTGTCAAAACTAACTTAAAGAAAATAGATAACCCGAATAACTCTATAACAATTAAGGGATTGTATGTGTAGTTAAAATCTTTCCACTTAAAAAAAAAACCCGTCTATGCTTATCTGTGCTCAGACAACTTGTTGTCAAATTCCAGAAAAATGTTTAAGGGAGAAATTATATAAATCATATCAATTGTACACAAACTCCACCTGAAAGTAAAAGAGAACCACTTTCCAACTTATTTTATGACATTACTCTGATGACAAAACATGATAGAGATATTATAAGAAAACAAAACTGCAGAAAAACAACCTTCTTTAATAGCAAATCAAAAATAGCTTTTTTTCCCTCTGAATTGAAGATTTTTATTTATTCTTCTGCCAAATGCAACTGATCTCCATCTACATTTTATTTTCTCTTTTAATTTTTATTTTGAAATTGTGGGATACAATTCAGGATTAGATAGCCAAATGTTCATTGTGCAGGTACCCTTATTGATGAGGTGTGCTCCCCCTTCCCCAGGCAGATATCAACTACTGTCAATTCCAGCTACACACACCCCACCCCCCTCCCCAAAGTTTCCCTCTATTTTCAATCCCTTTCCTACAGTAATACAGTAGTTGTTCAAGGTCTGCTTATCAGTGAGAACATGTAATACTCAGCTCTTTGTTTCTGTGAGAGATCACTCAGTATTATAAACTCTAATTCCATCCACATTGCTACGAAGTTCATGATTCTGTTCTTCTTTATGGCTGCATAATATTCCATTGTATATATGTACCACATATTTTTTTTTATACAGTCCTCTTTTGATGGGCAGCATGGTTGGTTCCATGTTCTTGCTATTGTGAACAACACTGCCATAAACATAGTGTGCAGGTATCTTTTTTATAGAGTGACCTGAGTTCTTTTGGGTATATGCCCAGTAGGGAGATTGAGGGGTCATATGGAAGATCAATTTTTAGAACTTTTAGGAATCACCACACTGATTTCCACAGAGGCTGCACTAGTTTACACTCCCACCAACAGTGTAGAAGTCTTCCCTTTTCACCTCATCCTCTCCAGCATCTGTTATTTTTTGAGCTATTGATGATGGCCATTCTGACTGGAGTTAGGTGGTACAAAGATAGTTTAATAAAACATTAGCAAATTAAATCTTATTAAGTGAGGTTATCTCAGAAATGTAAGGTTGGTTCAGCACTCAAAAACCAATCATAATTTACTATTAATATATCAAAAAACTCAAAAGAAAAAGTCTAAGGTAATCTCCGTAGATACATAAGAATATTGACAAAATTCCATATTTAATTATGATTTAAACTCCAAGTACACTAGAAATAGAACTTTTTCAAACTGAAAAAGAGTATCTTTATAAGACCTATAGCTAATGTCATATTTAATGGTGAAACACTAAATGTTTTCCTTCAAAGGTAGAGCATCAGCATTTATAATTTTATTCAACATTGTACTGAGGACCCTAGTCACTGAAATAGGCAAGAAAAAGAAATAAAATTTATGCAGATTGGAAAAGAAAAAGTAAAACTGTTCTTATGTGTAATTGACATGATTATCCAGAAACTCCAAATAAAACTTCAAAATATTATTTGAACTAGTAAGTGACTTTAGTGAGGTCATAGGATATTGACTTAAATATAAAAATCCATGGCATTTCTGTAGTTTAGCAACAAGTGATTAAACTTGAAATAAAAAATCCAATAATCCTATTTATAATAACATCAAATAAAACACAATTCAGGGTTAAGTTTCACAAAATATCTGCAGAATCTAGACACAGAAATCCACAAAAGCATTGCTGAAAAAAAATAGAGAAGACCTAAATAAGTAGAAAAATAAACATAAAATTCAATATTGTAAAATATCAGTTCTTCCCCAAATGATCTTTAGGTTCAATGAATCTCAATCAAAAGCCTAGCATGATATTCAGAGAAAGATATGTTAAGTTTAAAACTTATAGAAATGCTGATTCCTCAGCTAGACTGCCTGATTTTCAAATTTAGCATGCAAACTTTAGCAGGCATTGAGAGCTGTATACCCAGAGCTTCATTCTCTTGGCTCCAGCCCCCGCCTTTTTCTATAATCCATTATTTTGTTTACATACTCATTCTTCTCCTTATGGTTTTATCCATGGCTCCCAAGTAAATCTTGAGATGTAATTTCATTCTTCCTTTCACTGATTGGATTAGGGTGAGCATGTGATCTAGTGTGGCCAAGGAGATAAGAGTGGAACTCTACTGAATGGCTTTTGGAAAAGGCCTCCTTGATGAAAAGATCCAGCTTCTTTTGCTGGTTATGGTTCTGGGTGAATGTGAGACCTTAACTTTTGTTATCATGAGATGAGTTAGTTTGAGGCTAAATCTGACAAACAAGAAAACAGGACAAAAAGATAGAAAGAGCCTGGATCCTAGATTGTTAACCTGCTGAGTTACCCAGTTCTGTGGAGCCACCAGTAAGAGAGACTTAACATTATATGAGAAAGTGAATCATCCATATTTTAAAAATAATTTTATTTTTGGGCTTCTGAAATTTGCATCCAGAAGCATTCTAACTGACAAAACTATGTGTCTTCAGCTAGGTTAATTGCTCTGTACTTTAGTTTTCTTTTCTTTTAGAATTGTGAGGTACATGTGAAGATTTGTTAGATGAGTACATTGTGTAAAGGCAAGGTTTGGGCCTGTGATGAGCATTCCACTCCCCCACCCCCACAGTAATGGGCATAATACCCTTTGGGTGGTTTTGTATCCGTTATCACCCTTTCTTCCTTCCCTCCCTTAGCAGTGCCAAGTGTCTGTTGTTCCTGTCCATGTGACTATGTGTGACCAATGTTAAGTGCCCACTTATGAGTGAAAACATGAAGTATTCAGATTTGTGTTTCTGGGATAATTCACTTAGAATGATGGTCTCCAGCTGCATCCATGTTGCTGTAAAGAGCATGATTTTCTTCTTTACAGCTGTGTAGTATTCCATAGTGTATAAATACCACATTTTCTTTACCTAGTTTACCTTTAATGGGTATCTGGGTTGGTTCCATGTTTTTGCTATTATGAATAGTGCTGCAATAAGCATACAAGTGTGGATGTCTTTGGTAGAGTGACTTGTGCTCCTTTGGGGGTATTTCCAGAAGTGGAGTTGCTGGGTCAAATGGTAGCTCTGTTTTTTTTCTTTGAAAAATCTCCAAACCACTTTCAACAAAGGTTGAATTAGCTTACATTTACATTCAACGGTGTACGAGTATTCCCTTTCTCCACAGCCTTGTCAATACCTGTTGTTTTTTTGACATTTTATAATAGATAATAGACATCCTGACTGGTGTGAGCTGGTATCTCATTGTAGTTTTGATTTTCATTTCTCTTATGATCAGTGATGCTGAATATTTTTTCATATGTTTGTTGTCTGCTTGTATGCCTTTCTTTGAGAAGTGTCTGTTCATGCCCTTTGCCCACTTTTTAATGAGGTTATTTGCTTTTTGTCTATAAATTTGCTTGAGTTCCTTATAGGTACTGGATATTAGGCCTTAGATGCATAATTTGCAAATATTTTTTTCTAGTCTGTGGATTCTATTCTGTCTCTTTGCTCTGCTAATGATTTATTTTGCTGTGCAGAAACGTTTTAGCTTGGTAAGTTCCCACCTGTCAATTTTAGTGTTTGATGCATTTGCTTTTAAGGAGTTGTCCATGAATTCATTGCCTAGGCTGATTTCCAAGAGGGTGTTCCCAACTTTTAAGATTCTTACAGTTTAAGGTTTCACATTTAAGTCTTTAATCTATTTTGAGTTAATTTTCTATATAATGATAGAGATCCAGTTTTATTCTTCTGCATGTGGCTAGCTAATTTTCTCAGCACCATGTGCTAAGTAAAGTTTCCTTTCCCCATTTAATTTTTTTTTTGGGGGAGTCAGGTTTGTCAAAGATGAGTTGGTTGAAGGTCTATGGTTTGATTTCTGGATTCTGTATCCTCTACTGGTTTCTATTTAGAAAGCAGCATAAAGTAGGTGTATGTGTCTATTTTTGGACCAGTGCCATGCTGTTTTGATTACTTACTATAGTCTTGTAGTAACGTTTGAAATATGGGAGTGTGATGCCACCAGCTTTGTTCTTTTTGCTTAGGAGTGCTTTGGCTATTCGTGCTCTTTTTTTCCAAATGAATATACATATTGTCTTTTCTAGGTCCCTAAAAAGTGTTCCTGGTAGTTTGAAAGAGATCGTGTTGAATCTGTAGATTGCTTTGGGTAGAATAGACATTTTGATGATAGTGAGTCTTCCAATCCATAAATATGGAATATTATTCCTTTTGTTTATGTTGTCTTCTGTATCTTCAACTGCATTTTGTAGTTCTCATTGTGAGGATCTTTCACCACTTTGGTTAGATTAAAACCAAGGTATTTGTGTATGCACATGAGGGGAGGAGTATTGTGAATGGAATTTTGTTTTTGGTTTGGTTCTCAGGCTGCTTGTTGTTGATGTATAGAAATACAACTGATTTTTGTGTACTTTAGTTTTCTCACCTCTAATTAGATAGCAATAATAATAATAATGCCTCACAAACATTTTAGGCAGATTAAATGAAATATTGCAAGTAAAGTATATAGTACAATAGCTAGTAAGAATTCATGTTCACTGCCATTATTATTATTAGTTAATATGTTGGCTCTCTTTTAAAAATAAGTGAAATATAAATAAAACAAAGAGACTTAATTCAGCCAGCAAATATCTGTATGCCGTCGACTGTATGTCAAGTCCTGTCTCAATAGCTGTAACAGCATTGCCTCCCAAAGCTCACAAACTAGAGGGAAAGAGAGTTCAGAAAAGAGACCATTGTAGTAGGGTACTTTAGCAATTTACAATTGTCATTGATTGGTTAAGTATAAGGTGTCAAGGTTACACAGAGAAAGGGCCTTTAACTCTGCCTGGGAAGAGTGTTAAGTCAGTAAGACTTATTGGAGGAAGTAATAGAGGCTAGAGCCTCAAGAGCATGGATGAAATATCCAGATGAAGAGGATCCAATAGAGCATTTGGAAGGCTTTCCAGGCAGTATAAATAAAGTATAAATAAAGACTGGGAGACAAGGAGGAGCATAGAACATTTGGGAAACTCCAAATAGTTTGGTGTGACTAAGCCATAGATTGTGAGACTGACAGATGAATGGGCACATTGAGGACTCATGTAGAGCTTTTCTAAGTCATGAAAAGGAGGAACCCGCAGGTTTCTTGGGAGGGTTTCTAATTTAGAAACCAGCATAAAGTAAGTCTTAGGAATGAAAACTGTGCTGCTGCTCCTGGTTCATGTCTCTAAATATGAATTTGACCTGTTATTTATTTAAGATGCACAGCTCTTGCCTATACATCAAAGATCTCAGTTTAAAAAAAACATAAAATCTGGCTCAAGTTAAGATTGAAACTTTTAAAGTGGGGCAAGTTATAAATTAACAAGTTTCCTACTGTATGCATGAATTGGAGGCTCACACTGAATTAGGTCACAGACCTGGACCACACTAATTGGCCTTCATTTTTTGGATTCCCAAGCTGTGACAGATATTCCCAGAAAGGTAGAGGGGAAGGTTGGAGAATACTGGGCAAGTAGTGAGGTACAAATTTGCAAGAGTAATCAGATTTAAAGACAGTCAATTCAGGAAGTTTCTTGGAGACCCTCTGCTCAGAGTTCTCAAACTTAAAAAAAAAAAGCCTTTCTTCAAATTTTTCATTTTATCTTGGTAGATTGCAAAAATGGCCCCAAATTCTTCCAATTCCTGTATGCATACATTTGTGTCTTTGCAGTTTTTTCTATCAAGAGATACTGTTTATGACTTCACCCCTTAAATCTTGCTTTGGTCAATGAAATGTTGTCAAATATGATGTAAGTAGAGACTTGGAAAGCACACACTCATTGCTATTTGTCTTATTTTTCTGCAGCATCTTTGGAAACCTAAGCCCACTTGTGAATAAGCCCAGGATGGCTTGCTGGGATATACTACATCATGTAAAGGGAAGTCTAGTCACTCCAGGTATCCCAGCCAAGGCTATCACAAACTGACTGACCAGCTGCTCTTAATCTCATGAGTGACCCCAGCTGACAAAAGCTGAGCCTGAGCCCAGCCTGAACTGCTGATCCATGAATCATGAACTAAATAAGCAATCGTGGTTTTAAACCACTATGCTTTGGTACATTTTATTATATAGCAGAAATTAACTAACCTATTCACTGAAAGCACAGCATTAAAAACAGAAGTAAGATCTTATCTGATGAAGCAGTGGTGAAGGAGAGAGAGCTTGGCTACTCTTTTCCTAAAAGCCAGGACCATGTCCCTCTCCCCTAGGTAGTTCATAAAGGGGTTCTACAGAATCAGTAGATCCCTGAATAAGACTTTGACACATTTGATCAAGTCCAATGCCTATTCTATAGATAAGAACAGTGAGGCCCAAAGGTAAAATTGATTGACCTAAGTTAACCAGTGCACTGCAAATGCCTGGTCATGGTTCATAGATGGGCAAATGAGAACCAGTCAAAACCAATGAGATACTTAGAGTGAGAGGATATAAAGTGAGGAGCAGTTTCAGCCATCCACGAAGCACAGCCTATCTATGAACAGAGTCATCACAGCAGAGAGGAGAGCTGAAGAGAAGTCAAATCCCAGTAATATCAATTGAGTCAGCTCTACTTTTGGATTCTTCAGTTATATTATGAACAAATTCCCCTGTTTCTTAAGCTAGTATAAGCAATATTTTATGAAACTTATAACTAAGGTTTCTAACAATTGGCTCATTCCGATACATTTATTCAAGTTCAAGTTCACTTGAATGGTCAGTGCCCCACTTGTTTCCAAATCTTACCTATTTTCTTCCTTCAGAAGAATACATGTAACCCTCTCATCCTTTGCTGTGTCTTTCTTGAATCTGGAAGCTTTCATCTGAAAAAAGTGGAAATAGAGATCAAACAGGTAGAATCTTATGGTGGTGCACCTGGATTCAGAAATACATGGAAATCTAGGAGAGTGAATGGACAGTATAGAGATAAGTCAGCAAGTAAAAAGTGACACTTGAAGTTGAATCCAAGCAGTTAGCCTGAGTCACTAATTACAGTTCCTTACTGATCTCTCATTTGGGATCAGAATTGGTGTTAGGATGTGGACGGGAAGGGGACTTTTGCTACTAGTGAGTTCAGGGGATCTTAGGTATAGGAATATAGTGTCTGTATGGGAAGCCAGTTGATTGTGATCACAAACCAGACATGTACTGTGACATACAGACCAATGTCACCAATCCAAGATAGCAAGACTTAGAGCAGAACCCTGTCTGTCTGACATGAACCCACACACACCGCAGTTGGACAAATGTATGCTCTATCAAATCGTCGGAAAGTAAAAATAGGCTTTTCCTTCTACTTGTTTGCAAATTGAAAGTCTAACAACTTTACCACTCAACTGCTTGATGATTAGTAGGCGGTAATTTAAACTATACACATTATGCTAAGTATCCTTATATTAATTCAGTCTGAGTGAGTTTTTATAAAATGCTTTGTTCTGCTCAATAAAGTTAATTATATGTTCTATGTTTTATAACTGAGTGTCTTGATTTTTTTAAAAACATAATGGCAGCTTCAATTGCATTTCCTTATAAACTCGGGTGTGTAACCAAAAGCAATCCATATAAGGAAGCAAAGCTGTCCACTCTTCATTACCATGCCCCTTGTACCCTCAATAGCTTTACAAATGTGGAGGATGTCGTGTGTGTTTATGAGGGACTGGCAGTACCCAAGAAATCCAGTATCCAAAACCCTAAGCAAATAAGTCCCTGAGAAACCTCTCCAATGTGGAAGGCGGAGGTGAAACCTGGTCTAGGACCTATGAGTATAAGCATCCATGTTTGGTTCTGATGGGTTTTGAAAACAAAAGGTTAAGAGGATGAACTCTAACCAACACTTGAGCGATTCCATAACACATGGGTTCATGCTGGAAAGTGTCCCTACTGATAGATGGATTCTGTGCAGATTGTCTTTCAGATAAGCAGGGGTATGTACTGACCTCAGCCTGGATCTATGAGCTCAGGAAGGTATAGAGGAGAGATGTTCCTTATATGAAAGTTGTAATAGAAATACAGATGGCTAGTATTTATTGAGCATTTACTCCAAGCGCTTCACATGCATTGACACATTTACTCCTTCTTAGGAGTTACTATTATTACTCCCAGTGCAGAGATGAGGAAAACTGAGGTTTGGAGATGTTAGGCTACTTGGCCATAGAGCCAGGTGAATAGTGTAGAATCAACAAGGGTACTCAGGACCCAGCATCATGAGGAGACAGTACAATCAAAACCAGACCACCTTCATGAAGGAACTGGACAGCTAAACAACTGTAGGGGAATCTCAGGAATGCGCACAGTTGGAAGAAAAGGCAGAGGAAACAGACTTGGATGGATATTCAGAGTGGATGCCCTCTCTGCATTGAGTGTCAACAGATTCAGGCACATTGGGAAGGAAACCACTGAGGAGTCAATAGATGCGACTAAACAACAACAACAAGAACAAAATAAGATCCAGGAAACAGAAGGAGAGAATTAGTCATTAATTATCTCATTTTTTACAATAATAACCTAGTAATGTATTTTTATGTAATTAACACAGTTTATGTACTTAGTATACTTGTTTATTTAATCACACTTCACTCAGCACAGGATTTGGTAAAAAGTGAATAAAGATTCTAAAATATTTATTATTGAGTTAGAATCTTGCTCTGTTGCCCAGGCTGGAGTGTAGTGGCACACTTATGGACACTGCAGCCTCGACTCGCTGGGCTCATGTGATCCTTTCACCTCAGCCTTCCAGGTAGCTGAAACTATAGGTGCTCTCCACCATGTCCAGCTAATTTCTTAATTTATTGTAGAGATGAGGTCTCACCAAGTTGCCCAGGCTGGTCTCAAACTCCTAGGTTCAGGCAATCCTCTCATCTCTGCCTCTCAAGGTGCTGGGATTACAGGCATGAGCCACTGTGCCCAGCTTAAAACTATTTATTTAATACACAATCTCATTGATCATTATTACTAAAAAATATCTTACATGCGCACTGCTAGAGGCAGTTTAGTTTAACAGAAAAATTAATGAATTAATAGAACAGGTATGAACATAACTTCCAACATTTTTTTCTATGTGCTCTTGGACAAGTCATTTCACCAAGTCTCTCCTGCTCTTTCTCTCTCTTTTTTTTTATAATAGTAAGCTTACCCTCAGGCCTATTTCTTAGATCAAGTGAGATAAAGCAGATGAAAGCACTTTAGAAACTATAAAATACCATCTCCATGTTAGGTTCCATTAACCAAATTAACCTCCTTGTTTACAGATAAATTGCATTTTGACAGTTAATATTTCACTTAAGTTGTCCATTGGCAATTACATTCAGAGAGGAATTATAGATCACCAGCCACATATGGTTTTACACAAGCTGCTATTTTCTGATCCATTTGTGGTAGAAATAACCCTGGACAGGTACTCACAAAACTCAAGGTTTAACTGGTTTTTCTATGGAATTACTGTGTGACCATAGACGAGTTAATAAAATTTCTAGATCTCAAGTTCCATTCCTGAACAATATAGGTGAGAATGATGTCTGCCCTACCCACGTTACAGCTGTGGAAAAGTAACAAAAAGTCTAAATCCCAATGCCAAAAAGTGTCTTTTGCCTCCTCTGATTTAGCCAGGATGTGCTGTATATGACCCACTCGGGATGTGTATAAGCTGTAAGACACACTAAGGTCAACTGTGGGCCCTGGATGAAGCAGTGACAATAAGCCAGTGGACTCAAACAATCAACAAGGGTTTTCAGCACCCTTAAGTACTCAAATTCAATTAAGAAAATGAAGATAATTTCCTAAGAGGAGAGGTAGTCACCATCATCTGAGGGAAATACATTCCAAGACCCAGTGGATACCTGAAACTTAGTACCAAACTCTGTGTATACCATATATTTTTCCCCTGTAAATATTTACCTGTAATAATTATAAATTAGGCCCAGTAAGAGATCAATGGCAATAGCTAATAATAAAATAGAACAGTTCTAACAATGTACTGTAATGGAATTATGTGAATGTGGACTTTCTCTCAAAATAGCTTCTTTTACTATACCATAGGTAGCTGAAATCAAGGAGAGCTAAACAACTAGTAGAAGTGGGAAGGGTTACCATAATCCAAAATATTATATAATCTCTCTACTACCATCAAGAAAAGAAAAATACACTTTATCTAGATTCAATATACATCTATTAAGTGCCGGTGTCAGATTCTTCCAGGCCCATTTCCATTCGTGTTTTCAGTAATTCTTTCAGTAAGGCAGGGAGATCAATGTCTGATTTACAGAGAAGGAAACAGTTTCGGAAAACATAAGTGGCGCGTGGAAGGTTAACAGTCTCCAGGGTGGTGGAGCCAGTATCGTGCAGTCCAAGCCAAGATTCCAACCCAGGCATCTGGAGACCCACAGGCCCAGCCAGCCCTTCCTCTCCAAGTATGGAGAGGAGCTCTCTCACCCATGGTTGCAGCAGTTCGTGATTCTGAGAAAGTGGCAGCCTTGTTTCTATTCTGCTCATGTGAGGAATCCTATGAATGATTTATGGTCAAAGCCTTTTCTTCTCTCTATTCCTCTTTGAACTTATTTTTAGATATTTGTCCGTTCAGTTACGGGTTTTATTGAAAGCTGACTTCATCAATCATAACTTGCAAACCCAGGGAAAAAAAGATGCAGAGCGAATGTTCCACTCGATTCTCTTCTCCAAGGAGAAACTCCTATTTCCTTACCTTCTAAGGGGAAAAAAAAAGAAGCTTTAACCACTAATCACAACTAATGGAAGATGCACTCTGCTATTCTCGACTACAATGACTTGAGGCAAACCCCAGGGAAGTCAATATTAGATCAATTTGCGGCTGGCGGCTGGGGAAGGTGTAAAAAGCTCCCACCGTGGGTCCATTGTGGAGCCCTATGAGGACTGCATTTGACTGGGAAACATTTAAATCTATTTTCTTTTGACCTCTGAGGACTTTTAAGTGAAGGGGAAAAAAGCCTTTTGCAACAGGTCTGGTGTTTTGACATTCATTTTCCAGGGCACAGGGTCTATCTGAAGGAGGAGAGGGCAAACACTAACAGTTAATGGAAGCCATGCTGGGCAATCTGTCATCAGAATCCCAGACTGAGCTCAGAGGCAAGACCAGAAAATTCAAGGAGACACTGAGGGGTTGTACAAGACTGTACCCCATGGTGAGCCAAAGGTAGACAATGAGAGGTGTGGACAACCTCAACCAGACAGTGCCCAGGAAGTGGAAAGAGCCCTCCATGGCAAAGGAGGACACTTGACCTCTAATTGCAGCTAGCATTTAATAAGCACTTATTAAGTGTCTGGCACTATGTGAAAGACTCTATGTGCTTTACCTCCCTAAGTCTTCCCAATATGGCAGATATTACTATTATCCCCATCTTGAAGATACGAAAACTGAGACCTAGAGAACTGAGGTTCCTTGCCAGTTTACATAGCCAGAGAATGGTAGATCTGGGACTCAGATATGGTTCTGACCTCAACAACCACGCTTTTCATTGTTATGTGATCCTGCTTCCTGCTTTATCACAATACATTATGCACAGGAAACAAGATTTATCTTCTCTCAGCTTCATTTTCCTAGGTTGTATGTAACCCACTGGTTTAAGGGGAAGGAGGGGCCTCCTCAGTCACCTGCCTATGTGTGTGCTGAATACTGGAATCCTACAAAGGACCCTCTGGGTTGAGAGTCTCTCCCTTGCTAGAAGATGGGAATATTGGGATGCCAACAAGGATAGACATTGGGGACCTATTGTTCAAGTGCCTGAAGCCTACCTCTAGGAGATTGTTTCTCCCTCATTTGGTTGTCTATAAATTAAGGTCTTGAAGGGAATACTCTAGTTCTAGTTCAAAGAGATTAACCTACTCACCTGAAAATCCTTGAACCCTGGAGGGAAAACAATACCAGAAACAAACAAGAGAGGATGAGATGGCTGTGAGTCTAGTTTTTCCCAGTTCCTTGAAAAAATGAAAAATGAGAATAAAACTAGACAGTGTCTGGATGAATATTTTGGAGACAGTTGCTTTTGTGATAGAAACAAGAAGAGGCATCCAGTACAGAAGTTAAGTGTGTAGCATTAGGGATTTGGTCAGACCCAGGTGCAAATTCATGTTCCATTCCTTACTAAATGATGACTACAGGCAAATTTTTAAATCTAGTTAAGCCTTAATTTATCTGTTTCTAAAATGGGTGTCTATGAATAAGACTTACCTCTTAGAGATGTGTGAAGATTAAGAGATAATGCTAAGAGTATAGCTTAGCTTAGTATAAAACAAATGTTAGTCATTATCATTACCTCCAGAGAGAGCTAGGTGCACTGGCTTTGGAGAAGGAAACATAACTGAAAGTGAAAAAAGCATTGGCTACAAGGTGGAGGCAAACTTGGCAGAGAACACTCAACTGGGGCATTGAGGCAGCTTGGTGTTCAAGATGCCATCCTGCACAGAGGAAAGACTGGATGATTCCAGCTATGTTTGCTTTATCTTTATCAAGCACTTCCTGGTATTTGAGCAGAGCAAGTCAGTAAAGCAAAAGACCCAGAGAAGAGAAGGGCAACCCTAGTTGGGGGTGGGATGGAGAAAGGGCGGGGCTGGGACTTGCTTGGGGAGAGATTAATGCAGACTAGGTTTGTAGGGTGAGAGAGACCTTTGGAATACAGCCCTCTCTATGGTAGTGAGAAAAGGCAGCACAGATTGGACCTGAAGGATTTATCTGAATTGGACTGTCAATGCAAATGTCAGAAAAGGGATCTTTCTGATGGGTTGTAGAGTGTAGAGTAGTTTTCCCTACTATAGTCACACTGCTTGTTCTATAGCGGCTTTAAGGTTTGAGTAGGATTGACTCTACTTCAACTTCAGGAATGGGGCCTGGTCCGTAGGTAGATCATTGCATTTTCTGAAAAGGGCCAGATAGTAAATATTACTTTGTTGTATTATGAAAACAGCCGTAGGCGATGAATAAACATAAGGCTCTGGCCTTTTGTGTTCCAAAAAACTTTATTTGCAAAAACAAGCAGCAGGATGAACTGGACCTGTGGCCATAGACTGGTCTAGGCCAGTCAAAGTACCCTCACTCACCCTTTTCCAGAATGGTGCCTAAATCAAATGACGCATAATATTCCAGTGACTACAGTGATTGACTCTGGGATAGTCTACTCAGAGCATATATTAGGAATTCAGTTTGATGGCTTTATGGGAAATGAAAATGGAGAGAATGCACTGTTTTCCCCTGTACATAACTAAGACAATGATCAGAAAGTAAGTCAGGCTGAGAAAGAAGTCAGTAAATGAAGAAGGAAAAAGCTTAGAATATATTAGAGAAACAAAACTGATGGCCTGATTGAACCATGCCCAAAGCCCATCCTGTATTTGATGTCATAATTATACAAGCAAATAAATTTCCATTTTATAAACCATTCTGATTTAGATTTATTAGTGCACCTGACTAAAGTATCCTGACTGATACAAGCTTGGAATTATATTAAGTCATACAAAAGAAAGAACACTGTGCCTTTCCAGAATTAAAACAAACAAAATAATCAAAAACTGCAAATAGAACAGCTTTAGATGCAGTTTTGGTTAGAGAATCAATAGATGGGGCTTCACCTACTTATTTCCCTGCCACCCCCATAGTTCCTGAGGCATCTCCCCTGACACCTGAGGTTTAAAAGCAAACTTTGAAAACCACGTGCAGACCTTGAACAATTATCGTAATACTTTAAGAAAGGGCTTGGCAGTGGTTGAAAACTGCGGGGGGAGGGGTGGGATTGGTAGTAGTGGAGAACTGCCAGGGGAGGAGGTGGGCACCCTTCATCAACAAGGACATAATGAACATTTGTGTACCTAACCCTGAATTGTGTCCCACATCTTCAAAATTAAAAATTAAAAAAAAGAAAACCACAAGCCAAAGTTCTGTTCGGGCCTTTTGTTGCTTCAGGAGACATCTCAAGATAAGGAAGCTCAAACTAAATCACAGGGGTCCTGGAGTTCCCTTCTACCTTGCAGGGGGGTCCCTCTGTAAACCTGTATTTCCTTATTCATAAAATAAGGATCTGCAATAAAAGGAGCACCAGAAAGGCTCTCTTCCCACCACGTTCAATATCAAAGTAAGAACACCTCTCTGAAAGAGTGAGACTTTGGGAACTGCAAATATTTTTTTCCCTGGAAAAATTAGAAATAAACACAAAGAAATAAAAGGCAAAAATACAAATCATTCACAGTACCTCTCTTGAGGATAACCACTGTGAACATTTTGGTGTGAATGTATTCAAGCTTACTTTTGACACACACACAAATATAAGAAATCACACTATGCATATTATAATCTGCTGAATTATCTTAAAAATATAGTGATCATCTTGCCATACCAATAAATATTCTCCTATAATACAATGTTTTAATGGCTTTAAAGAATTTTCATAGCATAGCTATACCAAAATTTATTCAACGAATCTCTTTCCATTGGAAATTTAAGTTTATCTATTTTAATAGTACGATGAACATTATTGTAGCTAAGTCTCTGCACATTTGCATTATTATATCCTTAGGATTTATTTTTAGAAATGGAATTACTAATTCAAAGGGTATAAACATTTTTAAGTTGTCTGATACATTTTACCAAATTATCCAGAAAGTTTATGCAAATTTAAACATCCCTTCCGTATAGATGAGAAAGTCTGTTTACTCTCACTCTAACCACCACCAGGCGTTATTACAGTTCAAAATCTTAGTAAGTCAGAAGTGAGAAAAATGAGACTCCAGATTCATTATGAGAAGATATCTTGGTCTTTAATTTCTCTATGGGCAAATCTTCTCCCGGGTTTGATTGGTAATTGGATGCCAGAGATAAGTTAGGATCTAACTCTAGTTACACAAATACTACAAAAGGTGATAGTGAAAGAGCACAATTTGATTTCTCTTTCAAGACCTAAAAGTAGAGGTGAAGTAGTCATCAGACAAGGAGGAAAAAATGGTTGATAGGTCAGGAAGGAGTCAGAAGCAAATTTCATTACTAAGGGCAATTCCAAGTTTTCAGAATCCTCCCACATATCCCAAACATCCCTCCCAAATATGACACATCTTGGAACCTCAATTTTTCTGGATTAGGGCCTTTTTTACAACAAAAAAAAAACTGATTCATGTTCAAAGGATAGAGCTACACAACCTATAAGAAAAATCTTGAACTTGGTTATCTGTCCCATGACTCTTCACGATGTATACATATGTAAAACCCGAATGACAGCCTGTTGAGACCCTGAAGCAAAGAACGCAGCTAAGCCATGTTCACAGACTTTTGATCTACAGGAACTAGAAGATAAATGTGTTGCTCAAATCTGCCAAGTTTGTAGAAATTTGTCACGCAGCAATAGAAAACAAACAGACCCACAGACCTCTTCCTGTTACCAATTTCTGTAATGAAGTTCTCAGCTGCAAACCAATTCTGTTTAATTTAAACAGAAACACAATTCGTTGGAAGCATAACCAGATAGACCACAGAATCAACAGAAAGTCTGTAGAACTAGTCTAGTTCAATAGACTGGTAGAAGAGGAGATCAGCGACAGAAACACAGCCAAGGTGTTTCAGCATCAATTTTGTTCAGATACTACCTCTAATACAGATGCCACGGTTGCCACCACTGCTAGACAACACTGCCACTGAACTCTGTTGCTGCTGCTGGCCACCAGGTGCTAGTGCTATCACCACTGAGTACAGTCACAACGCAATACTCTGCTGCCTCACATCTTTGCATCCCTTTGTGAGATTTAAAGTATTCAGTGAGAGCATACAATTGGCCAAGTTTACGTCACAGACCCATGTCCTAGCTACCAGAAAGCAGTGGGATGAAGTACCTGCCTAAAGCTACGTAATTGCTCTAATTTAGAGTGCATGTTCTTGTTCTCTATACATAGAATATCCTGGAGTTTTACAGAAGTCAGTTAATCAGAGACCACGGTGTATCTGTGCTTTCCAGAATGATGCAGTACACAGCTATTCAGAGATTTACAATGAGACTGCGTCCCTTGGAGTTGCACAATTCAGCATCCTGTACTGCTCTCCTTGAGCTTCTGCTGCAGAAACAGAAAGGGGCATCCTATCAAGACTTACATGGTGGAATATTTCACCCCAATAGAAAGGTGTTAGGATTGTGAAAAATAAAACAATATATATATAAATGAGCCTTGTATCAGTAAATAAGTGGTAATTAAAGCCATATGTGTGTATAATCTAGTCATCCCTTGGTATCTGTGGGAGAATGGTTCCAGGAATGTCCCCTTCCCTTGGGGATACAAAAATCCACAAATGCTTGAGTTCTTTATATGCATCCTATTTGCATAGAACCTACACACATTCTCCTATAAACTCTAAATCATATCTAGATTACTAATAATACTGAATACAATGTAAATGCTATGCAAATAGTTGCTATACTGTACTTTTAAAATTTGTATTATTTCTATTGTTGTATTGTGTGTTATAATTTTTTTGCTCGAATATTTTGGATCCTCAGTTCATCAAATCTACAAACATGGAGCCTGCATATATGGAGGGTCGACTGTATCACTTAGTCCGAGGATAAAGCATGAGAATAGAAGAGGACCAAGAAAAAGCTTCAAAAGACTCTAACATTGCATGATCAAAGAGAGATTAAGAAGTTTTCAAGGACTTATGCGTTGCCCAGGAATAACTCTGAGGAAGAATTTCCCAGGAAGACTTCAATTTCATATAGAAATTAATACTTTTTGATGAATATATATCATAATGTATTTCATTAAATATAATTTTATACTTAATATGTCTAATAACAATAAGTGAAACATGGGTAAAATAATGTCTTTTCTTTTAGACTTCATGTCCTGATTTGGGATTTGAAATTATAGTTACTTCTGAGGCAATATTCAAACTTCTATTTGTTGTCTGGAATTAGAATGATAGATCAGGATCCAGAATTTGTGGTTCAACAATTCTTTTTTTTTTTTTTGAGTTGGAGTCTCACTCTGTTGCCCAGACTGGAGTGCAGTGGCCGCTCCCGGCCACCACAGCCTCAACCTGCTGGGCTCCGGCGATCCTTCTGCCTCAGCCTTCCGAGTAGCCGGAATTACAGGCATGTGCTACCACGCCCGGCTGATTTTTTTGATTTATTGTAGAGATGAGGTCTCGCTGCCCAGGCGGGTCTCGAACCCACGGGCTCAGGCAATCCACTCACCTTAGCCTCCCAAAGACGCGGGATTGCAGGCTGAGCCACTGAGCCCGGCTATTTCAACAATTCTTAGTAGAATCAAAATAATTTCAATCAAATTGCAGTCCATCTAGTTCTCCAATTCCTAACATATTGAAAAAAATGCTGTATTTGTAAAGCTGAATGAAATCTTTCCTAAAATAGCCAAAAGAAATTTTCTTTAATCACTGAGAATATGATGTGGTCATGATATAAACCTGAGAAGTTAAGAAAGATTTCATTTCTCTACAGAAAAGCAAAAATAATATTGAAGTTTCATCAACTGTGGTTGACTTCTCTGGGTCATAGAGTGAGGAAAATCTACTTGTAGAAGTTCATCTTAGAGATAGAAAAGAAAAAAGCACTAAGTGTTTTTATCCTACTCTCTATTCTCACACAACACCACTCTTCTGACACCAGATATGGAGGGATATTTCCCAACATACCAACCAAGCAACTCTCTAGCAGACACCAGCTGGGTATCCTTTTATTCAATTCAATTCTGACACAATCTACCAGGAGATACCTCAAATCCCACAAGTTGAGAGCTCAGTCTCACAAGACTGCCTCTTAGTTAAGATACAAGTCACAACTACTAGATGGCCACCTATACTTTTGACCAACCACTTATAAATTGAGGATTCCTATGGCCTCCATCTCAGGTTGGAATAACTTGCTAGAATGGCTCACAGAACTCATCTGTTATAACAAATATTACAAAGGATACAGATGGAAGAGATGCACAGGGCAAGGTATATGGGAAGAAGCCTGGAGCCTCCATACCCTCTCTGAATGCCTTACCCTCCAGGAACCTGCATGTGTTCAATAGTCCTAAAGCTCATTGAGCCCAGACCTTTTGGGCTGTTATAGAAGCTTTATTACATAGGCATGATTGATTAAATCATTGTTCATTGGTGATCAATTCAACCCTCAGTTCCTCTCCACTCCCCAGAGGTGGGGATGGGAGGTGAAAGTTTCAACCCCTAATCACATGATTGAGTCCCCTGACAACCACTCCCCACCCTAAGATCATCAGGAGCCCACCAAGAGTTGTCTCATTAGAACAAAAGACTTCTATAACTCAGGAAATTGCAAAGTTCTTAGAAACTCTGTCAGGAACTTGGGATCAAAGACCAAATGTTAGAACAAAAGAGTCTCCTAACACCCCCATCTATAAGAGTTTTAGAAGCTACATGTCAGGAAACAGGGACAAAGACCAAATGCATATTTTACAATATCAAAGTTCACGATGGAGAAGAGGACAGAAATGAAAAATTATCTATGCACGTGTAGAGAAGTTATTCTTGCTAGGAGATAGATTTTACAAAAAATAATGAAGAAATTCAAGAGAAGGTAAGGGAAGGCAGCAGAGAGGAAGAGAGTTTCTTGACTGACCAGCTGATGGGAGCCAAGGAACTAAACAGTGGACAGGACAAGAGGAGACAAAACAAATGCTCCAGCCAGCTAAGTGGCTTAGGGTAAAATATAGGGCAGGCTATTCATACAAGATAAATGGTTAGAGAACAGGTTGGAAATTTTTATGGATTTTCAAGATCAACATCTTTCCTTTGTCTAGGAGTAAATTCAAACATTTTTGTTTGTTCTTCAGGAAACTCTAACTAGTGTGTTTCTAGTCTCTACACTCTGACCACAGTGTGTCCAAGTATGCTGCTGTCTTTCCACACCACTGTTCACACCACACAGAGACCCTGCCTTGAATTACCATTCCCAAACCTCCATTTAACAATGTCCAGTCCCTTGGGAATTCTGCTCCTGTCCAGCTTTAATCCAAAAGCAACTGTCACTCAAATTTCTGTGCCACTATATTGGCAGTCGGCATGATTTTTCTGGAATTTTTTTCTTAACCCAGACAGGCTTTGTCATGAAGAAGAAAAGGATCTTAGCAACAGGGACAGGTAGGCGAGGGAAGAATCCAGGTGGCCCCATTTTAAGAGAATCATGTCAAATGTGAGACTGGTCCTCTGTTGGGTTATTCAAGGAGCCTTGAACAAAATGTCTAATGAGATACAGTGAATTCAAGATTGATTAAGGCCAGTTTTGACTCCAAGTAGGAACTGTGGTGGTGTTCTGATTGGTCCACTTGGAAGAAGACATCAAATCGTGGTCAATAAAGACATACCTGACTACCATGGGAAGAAGCCAGGAAAACCATGGACCTGGTAACAGACCTTATTCACTAGAGCAAGAATTCATTCTTTGTGGAAAAAACAATGACAACTAATTTGGCATCTACTCCTATTCCTATTACTATGACTAATAATAATAACATTAGTACAAATAACTACTGTCAGTTGAATCTCTCTTTCATATTAGGTCCCGTGGTCAGCTACTCCATTAATTCCTCACACATGTTTCAAGTGGCATATTTTCATCTCCTTTTTTTTCAGAAAAGGGTTATGAGACTGGATCAACATAAAAAGTGGCAGAGGTAGGATTCAAACCAGGACCACTAGATTCAAAGCCCATACACTGTCCTTTGGGTCTCATTGCCCTATGGATACTGTCAGACTGAAATGGAAGCTGAGGCTAAGCTGTGCTCTGAGCAGGGGTTGAGAGTTGTCTTAGATTAAAAAGCAAATGATGGTCTGGAGTAAGCCCCAAACACACTACATCTCAGGCTGTTGGCTGCACAACTAATTTCTTTTCCCGCCAGTTAGAGAAGTTGAACCTTTTTTCACACTGCCGGCTCCGTAGAATTTGGGTCAAGGTTGAATCTGTAATTAATAGAGGCTGGCATAGTCTACTCATCTTCCAGCTGGAGAATAAACACATTGATAGCAGTGACTGTGACTTGGAGGCTGGCCCACAGTAGGTCCTCAGTGTGAGCGTACTGTTGGATTGATTGGTCTATTGATTGATAGGCCAATTGACTGAATAAAAGGGCATTAGGGAAAGCAACAATGGGCTTGGTTCTTCCATTATCCATTATCCCTCTATGCTTCCTCAGTCTAGCCTTGCAAATATGTGACTTATTGCTTCCCTTCTCCCCCCTCCTTCTCAGAGAACATGACATGACCTTCTTAGCTCCATAGAACATATTTACTTTCCCTCTGGGTACTTTCGATTTGCATTGAGTGAAACAATGCTTACTTTGCTTTCTCCTATGTCTCTAATAAAAGGGAGCCCTGACTGTCCTCAGTGTCCCAGACAAATAAATGATCCAAATCACATGAGTTCTGAGCAGATTTGCTGGCCCAGTACAGTCCAGTAAGGGCAATGTACACACATCCCATCCCCCACCTCTTATCACCCCAACCAGCCCCCCATCCCATACTACAATACCTTGGTTAACTTGTTTAAGACAAGAAAGACAGGGCATTAAGCTGAGTGCCTGCAGAACAACATATGCCAGTCTCCTATATTGGTCAGTGGAATTGGTTGAGCCTCATCAAACAGGAGGCCAGAAGTTTTCATCACAAGGGTCTATACCTTTGGTACCTGGCATTAATTGCATGAGCTTGTATCAGACAAGGTTAAACGCCTTACAAAACCTGACCACTGGACAATCTCATGCACTAAGATGCTGTAAGTCCTCTCCCAGGAATCCTCAAGTTCCCAAATAGAAGCAAGTCCTCTTTATTCCAAATACTTAGAGCATTTTGTGTTCTTATCTTCCTTTAGAATATATATTTGTACATGCCATCTTACTAATATTGCCAGGGTAACCATTAGCTTATTTTCTGAATCAAGAATGCTTTTAGAGTAAAAGAGCTCACCATTAATAAGTACACAGGGATAACAAGCATAAATCAGGACTGCCCTGGGCAAACCAGGATTTGTGGTAACCCTAATGTTGGCTTCTCAAATTGCAATGTGAGCTCTCTGGGCAGAGTCAGGGGTCTTTTGTCTCTGCTTCCCCATGCCTTCTTAACTGTCAGTCCTTATTCAGGGTGAAATTCAGAGCTCTCCACACATTCTTTTGAGGAGCCCCTGCTAATCTGCATTTAGGTGTATGGGAATATTATCTTCAAGCTCAGGATGTCTTATTCCTGTCCAAAGGTGTCTAAATGTTACAAACAATCTCATGGTTGTTTCTCGTTTTCCTAAGCCCTTGGTCAACGTGGATGAATTTAGTTTTATTACCCTATAAACAATGTGACTGTGGTCAGAGAAGTCTGACAGCCTTATGAATACCATAGCAGGTATAAGAACTGGGACAGTGGGGATTAGGATCCCAAAGCTCCAAGCCGGCTCTATCTGAAGTATCAACCTTGAGCAGCAAATTCCAAAGTCAGACAAGGTCAAGGGCCTGCTGGATAAGTGCCCAAGTTTCCCTCCCCTTGCCAGAGCTGGGTCGGAGGATTCCTTGGAGTCATGTGGGCATTTCCTGGCCCTTCTTGCACAATTTTAAAAACCAACTGCTTTGTCACACAACAGCCCTTCTTTGCTGCACACACACAGCCATGTCTCCTGCACCCAGTTTCTGGGACACTTGCACAGCAGCAGGAGGTTAAAATATTATCTGTCTGTGTCATCCTGGTTTCCTGGCCTCAAGAACTAGTCCTGGGTGTCTTGCTTTTAGTCTTCATGGGTACTCTCAATGCTGTATTTGGAGAGGGTACTTTGAACGTCGTTGTAAGCACTGTGCCCACATTATCCCAGAGTCACAGGGTTTTCTGATATACTGCAGATAAAAGGGAAAACTTGTCAAAAAGAGACTGAAAATTCTTGTTACGACACAAACATACAAAGTAAAGTAACACTAGATGGGTTATTCAAGAAGTCCAGGGAAAAGGTCCCCAAATGAGTCAACGTTTGAGAACCCTCAACAGAAAAATACATGACAGCATAATTTTTCAATGAGGGGATTTTCCTGTATTGTAGTCATTATTAAGCAAATAACCTTTCTCCCCAGGTCTGGTAGGACCTAAGAGACTGGTCTCCACCTGGACTCCACAGGGATTCCTTAACTATTGTCCTGGGTTCAATAAATGGAGATGGAACTCTTAATTCTGAGAACTCTAATAAAACTATTTCTAAGAAAATATTTTTGTAGTGACTTGCTGTGTACTTTGAACTGTATGGTTACAGCTGTACCCAAAACATGCAAGGAAAACAGCAGAAAAGTATGTGCTAAGAATGGTAATAGTAGGGTGACGAACAATTACTTTTCTTTAAAAAATAAGTATATTCTTACAAAACCATTGTAGTTTGTTTTTTTAAGTGTCATGGAAAGGAAAGAACATAACACTTGAACAAAAGCTTCACTCTTCACTGAATTTGTGATTTTTATTTTTCTGAGCCTTGGTTTCCTCCTCTTACAAAGAGAACTCATAATGATTATATAATTTTGCCCAACAATGATTTAATCCACTGTCTGGTGTTCAGTGTTATTCTCCTTCCCTTTATAACACTAAGTGAAAATCTTGCAGCGAAATATACTAGTGCTGTCATTTCGGAGTCTTTTCTACAGAAAAGTTCCCCCAATGTCAGGAAGATAGCATTAGGACCCAGCTCCATGCCCATAGATCCATCTCCCTCCACCACATGCAAAGCATCAAAAGAGCAACTCTGTCCATGAAAATCATAGCACCAGGAGGAGGAAAATCAAACCCAAAATTAATCAAACAGGATATATTTCCCAGAGCAAACATGCATCAATTAGGGGAAGTGTTACCGTCCAGGTACCGGATTTGGAATTTCACAAGGGACTCATAAGGTGAATAAACTAAGCTCTGGCATTGATTATGGAAAACAGTGGCTGTATGATGTCAGGGCTGCTGTGATCAGTCTGGTCAGAAATTCACTTTTCAGTACCTTGATTCCCGAGATTACCTTTGTGCTGACTGACAGCCAAAGAAAGAAAAACTGTATTGCTTAGTGGAAAACTTTCTCTGATCTGATCATCTAACAGCTGGGTTATACAACCAATGTGGACTTTCTTTGCTTGTTTTTCCATTATGCATGCTCTTTAAACCAGAGCAAGTCAAAGCAAGAAATTCTTCATTGCCCCTTCTGCATACAAGGCATGATATTAGGTACGGTGAAGGATAGACAGATGAGAAAAACATTCTCAGCCCACAGGGAGGAAAGGGAAAACAAAAACAAAAACACGCAATGACTACTGGGAACCTGCTCTATGCCAGACACCATTTTCAGGTTTTATGTCTATTATTATCAAATTTTTCCCCCACAATAATATGAGGTAAATGTATTGTTCCCGTTCTTTGGGTGAGAACACTGAGGATCGGGGAAGCCATTGATTTGTGCCCTGGCTTGTTGAGCACTGATGTCCCTATACCTCATGGCTTCATAATCTATCTCCAGATCAGTGTCCAAAAATCATTCTTTCTTTGCACAGACCACAAAATGAGATAGAAACTAGGCAGCATCGGGCCATTACATTAAGATCATTTGTACAACCTGAACATTCAGGCATCTGCCTCCTCAGAGGTTGAACTGAGGATCAGAGTGTTTTCTCTCTACTCACCTGTCCAAATCTGGGTGGCATGGTACATTCCCTGGGAAGGTGACCGCCCCTCTTCAGTGAGAATTAACCACTCCTTCCTCTGAGTTTCCACTGCATTTTGTTTGAACTTCTCTCAGGAAATGCATTCCTTTGCTTTACCAAAAATAAACCCTGGTTGATTACATGTCTATTCCTTCCCCCCAATCCTTCTATGTTTTTGAATCCTATTCATCCCCTAAGATTGGACCTAAATGCTATTTCATGGATTCAGCTATTATTTGTTCTCCATTCTGAGTGCATATGCACTCTTGTTCCTACTTTTAAAATAAGTACATTTCAATGCACCAAATCAGGCATGGAATATGTAACTTTTTTCCTGTAATTGAACACACCAAGATTGTCCTCATCTTATTTGGTCCTCAGTAGTCTCTTCCTGCATGTCACTGCCACACTGTCCCCCAGCCCCACCTGCATGATCTCTTCCATAGATGAATCCCTCCTTTACTTCTGTGTCATGCTGGCATTTAGGAGTCTCTTTGGTGCTGTTCACGTCCTTCTCCTTCTAGGTCAAGTATGTCCAACCCTCGGCCCATAGGCTGCATGCACCCTAGGATAGCCAGTAATGCAGTTCCATAAAATCTTTTAACATCACGTGTTTTTTAGCATTTATTTTCTTTTTCCTTTTTTTTTGATTTGGAGTTTCACTCTGTCACCCAGACTGGAGTGCAGTAGCTGCTCCCGGCCACCGCAGCCTTGACCTGCTGGGCTCTGGCGATCTTTCCTCCTCAGCCTTCCAAGTAGCTAGAACTACAGGCGCGCGCTACCACACCCGGCTAAAATTTGATTTATTGTAGAGATGAGGTCTCACCAAGTTGCCCAGGTGGGTCTCGAACCCATGGGCTCAGGGAATCCACTCACCTCAGCCTCCCAAAGCATGGGATTACAGGCTGAGCCACTGAGCCCGGCTAGCATTTATTTACTTTGTGACCCCATGTGTTGTTCCATTTTTCTTTTTCTTTTTTTTTTTTTGAGTTGGAGTCTCACTCCATTGCCCAGGCTGGAGTGTAGTGGCATGCAGGCTCACTGCCACCCCAGCGTCGACCTGTAGGGCTCGGGCGATCCTTCCACGACAGCCTTCCAAGTAGCCAGAATTACAGGTACGTGCTACAGTGCTCAGTTAATTTTTTTTCATTTATTGTAGCAACGAGGTCTTGCCAAATTGCCCAGGCTGGTGTCGAACCTGTGGGCTCAGGCAATCCACTCACCTCGGTTTCCCAAAGTTCTGGGATTACAAACTGAGCCACTGAGTCTGGCCCGTAGTTCCACTTTTGAAGTTCATAATCACTCCTTAATCATGGCATTGCTTTTCGGCAGCGCATACATTTATGAGCAGCTGTTTTCAATTATGAAGCACACGAAGAGCAAAATTCACGCAAACATTTTTGACAAACACCTTGAGAGCTCACTAAGAGTTGTGACCACTTCCATCAAACCAGACGTTGATAGATTTGTTTTACAAAAGCAAAATCACATTTCCCACTAGTATTGTTCTCATTTTTCCAAGTTTTATAATAAAAATATAAAAACCAAAGTATATATACATCATAAGACTCTATTATAAAATTTTTGTGCAACCCGAGACAATTCCTCTCTACGCAACGTGTCCCAAGGAAACCAAAAGGTTGGACACCCCAGCTCTAGAAGAGCCCAGCAGCCACTCAATCTCTGTGGCCTTGCTGCTTCTCTGTACCTCTGTTAGAGAAGCAGAGCCCCTCTGCTCTCAGAACCATCTGGAATTCTCAGCTTGCCAGGAATTCTGCCTGGGAGTCAGAATCTAGAACCTCCTCTCCAGGACTCATCATCATCTTTACTCACATAAATTTTCTCTCTACTCTTCAACACTCTCAAGACCAGGAGAATCATTTCTGGTTATCAATGGGCAACAGGGAGAGAGAAGTCAGGGCTAGTCATATCCCTTTCTTACAGACATGAACACCTAAGGAATAGCCTTCTTGATTAAACAGGGCAAGAGAAAGGGAGAAAAGAAGAGTGAACCATCAGCAAAAAACAAAAAACCATTGCTTAATATGCCAAAATATCTCAGCATTTTTTTTTGGTTAGCACTTAGCTCAGGGCACAATGGCTTATTACTTTTGTCTCTGCCTCTGTCATAAGGGGCAGGCAGTCTGTCTTATTTGTTGTTGTTAAAGATTAGATTCATAGGCTAGGAGAGTGAGCAGAACTATGGATTGGGTTTTGGGTTTTCTTTTTCGATACCAGTGGAACATGTGACTTGGGTTGTGTTTTCTTTTTTGATACCAGTGGGACATGTGACTTTGAGAGGATAACTTCCTCTCTCTCTTTTTCTCCTATTCCTAAGCCATAAAGTCAAAGAATTCTATCATAGCAGTGTTTCCTAACTTTTGATCATGCTTATATCAACTTCAGTACTATGACATATCTAATTCTCATCCATATTATTTTTTATTTAATATTTTTTCTTAAAGTGACTCACTTCTTTTTGCTTAATCAAATTTACTGTAAAAGGAATTCTATCACTTAATAAACCTAAAAAAGTAACCCAAAATAAATTCAGTGAAAACAAAACAATGTCATAAAATTCTAGCTGAGCATTCTTTTCCTGCCAAATATTTTTTCTTTGTTAAAAAGCAAAAATGGCACATGTCAGAGAAACGTTAAAGACAAGCAACAGTAACTTAAAGCATTCTTGGTAAAACAGGAGAATTGAAATGGATCTGAAAATGAAGTAATCATCTCATTAGAGAAAAGTGTTATTTAAAGGCATGCCTTTGTGACCTTGTACTGACAAAAGCTTCTCTTTTTTTTCAGTTGGAGTCTCGCCCTATTGCCCAGGCTGGAGTGCAGTGGCACACTCACAGCCACCACAGCCCCTACCTGCTGGGCTCAGGTGATCCTTCTGCCTTAGCCTTCCAAGTAGCTGGAATCACAGGCATGTGCCACCATGCCCAGCTAATTTTTGACTTATTGTAGAGACAAGGTCTCACCATGTTGCTCAGGCTGGTCTCAAACCACTGAGCTTAGACAGTCCTCTTGCCTCCACCTCCCAAAGTGCTGAGATTACAGGCTTCAGCCACCATGCATAGTAGACAAAAACTTCTTATGCCACCACAGGTAGGTGTGCTGGGCTGGAAGCACTAAAATGGATGATACTTAAGCCTCTTTAGTTCCAACATTCTACCTATTCCTAGTTTCCTTGCATTCTTATACTATTTGCACAAAATCTGATTCTTGTCCAGAACTTCCTATTTCACTTCTATATGCCTCAGTTTCCTCCAGAGTCAATGTTCCCTTGAGTATTTGAAGTTTACAGAGGTCCTATTTCTGTCTCTGGGTCTCGTAGCCTCCCCATTGTACAGCCATGGGGTTTCTGCTCTCCCTCCATGGGCTGTGCTGCTCTACTCCATTTCCAGCAGGGGGAGTCCAGCTGCCTGGGGTTCAGTGACCAGATGTGCTCCTAATATACCTGGCCATGATGCTCAAGGTCATATTCCATTTGTTTCACTCTTGTTTACCTGTGTCACTAACACCTGTGGTCAACATTGTCTTGAAAATACACCAGCTCCAGAGTCAACGCTGCAGACAAAGGGCGCCGAGCATGGTTAGGACACAGCTTTCAGGAATTTTGGATGGACTAGTTTTGATCCTTTTCTTTCCAAGGCCATTATGAACACAGTCCCTCCAAGGGAGCAGGGGAAATGGTCCAGCATATTCCCAGTGGCAGATATGAGAACACATACACGGCCTTGGAATATATATCTAGAATGGCATCAATGCTGTATTCTACCATCTCCTGAAGTCCCCCTTGCATTTTAATTCTCATCCTTTTCTGTTCTGAAAAAGTATAGAAAGAATGACTTCTACTTCCAAGAGTGTGGCAATTAGATACTCAGAAGTTCTCTCCCACTGCATATTTTGTGCTATATAAAACATACTTTTGAATGCATTGCTGAACTCTCAGATAGTAAAGAAACCCTCCAGTACCCATTCTCTTCCTCCAAGAGAAAAAAAAAGATCAAAGAAATGAGTGTGACCTGTAAGCAAATATGGAAGGCAAGGTTTGCCCGAAGTAAATGCCAATATTAGCACTTCTTTCTGGTGAATATGCCTTGAGTCAGTTGAACAGTGGAATTGTTTACCCTTAAACATTCATATTAAACTGGAAATCCAGGAGGAAGTTTTAAAAGGTCCCATGTGGGGAGCCACATTTTGGCTTCTGGCAGAAGAAAATAAAATTAGTCTCTCAAAGAAATCATCCTTGATTTAGGCTACAACATATTCCCAAAATTTAAAATCAATCAACTAAGAGTTTATGATAAAAGAACATCAAGAAAATAAGGAAATAAACCAGTATGAGTAAGAATTTGCATAAATAACTAATGCCAGATTTAGACAGTGTACTGGACACCTCTTATATATCATTTCTGACCCATTTCATGTCATCTCTCTCACATTCTGGTCACTGTTCTCATGACCAGCTCTGGGTGGACTCTGACCAGCTTTATGCAGATACAACCTGGAAGCGAGGATCACCTCATGTCTGCACTGTATGCTTCTCTGCATGTTTCTCACTTCCTGCTCTGAGCTTCCCTGATGATACTAAGGCATGAGACATTGAGATACCCTGTTCAGTGTCCTTGCATATAGAAATCAGAAGTGTGGGGAAGTCAATGCCCACAGGCAAAACTGTCCAACGGAAGAGGGAAAGCAATGGACAAAATCTTTCTCATACCTCTCCCTAGATGGATGATTCTAAGAAATGATTTACATGTCTTCTTGAGAGGTCATTGTATAACACAGACCTATGCTATGGAAGAATTAGTTGCATTTAATAGCATCCAACTGGCAGGATATCTTCATTTAGACTGTCTCTCCTTCCCAATTTCACTTGCCTTTGCCTTTATTCTTGCATGTGACGACAGAATTGATTGTACTCTCTAAACCACAGTCACATATAACTTCTGATTTCTGGACAATTTAAGCTAAGTCAGTCAATAACTTTAGATATTGAAGTCTGCTTTATCTAAACCATTTATTGTATGTGAAACATTTTTAATACAAAAAAACAAACTATAAAATAGGCAGATTAGAAAAGTAAAAATAAAAAATATAAATATTGAAAATAATATTTTAACTCACTGGATATAATAACAGCTATAATAAGGCTGAAAACAGAGTTAGCAAACTGAAAAATATATCTGAAATAGTTATACAGAATACAGCACAGAGAATAAGATTAGAAATACTAGAAGCTGGTGGTTTCTCTTGCCCATGCCAGCTCTGGCATGTCTCTCTGTCTATCCTCTTTTCCTTCTCTAATAAACTTAATTTGAAATGAAAAAAAAACCAAAAAACTAGAAGTTAAAAGATGTGGTGATGCTATGGTCTGAATATATTTCTTCATATTTATATATTGAAACCTAGTTACTAATTTGATAGTTGTATGTGGTGGGAACACTGGGAGGTGATCAGGTCCTGAAGACAGAGACCTCATGAGTAGGATCAGTGACCTTATAAAAGGGGCCCCAGAGAGGTACATTCTTATTTCCACCATGTGAGGACACAGCAAGAAGGCATTCTTCTGTGCACCAAGTAGTGAGCCCTCAGCAGTGACCTTATAGAAAGGGTGCCAAAGAGATACATCCTTATTTCCAATCTGATGATGCTTGATCTTGGTCTTCCCAGCCTCTCTGAAACTGTAAGAAATAAATACCACCTAGTTGGTGGTATTTTGCTACTGTAGCCCAAATGAACTAAAGTGGACAGATAGAATGAGCCAAGTGTAACACATCCAGGGTCTCAGAGAAGATAGAAAACATGGTGGAAAATAATATTTTAAAAGTGGGTGAGAAGAAAGACGTAAATCTATAGATGCAAGAAGCACCACATTTATCAACTAAGACATGTAAAATCCATACGAGGTAAAGCAGAATGCCAAAGACAATAATCAAAGATTATCAGAATCAGCCAGAGAGCGATTGAAAGGACATAACATAGACTTAATATACCCAATGAGCAGCCATTTTGACATTGCCTAAATCTCATGTTTTTCTAGCAGTTCACTTAACTTACCCTCTAATAGTCAAGGGCAGAACTGGGTTCTCAAAAGTAACTATTGATAATTTTTTACAACCTCCATCCCCAGCTTGTTTTGTCCTAATTTTTTTCTATTTATAGTGTTTACCTCCACCCATAAGACCTAAGTTATCCTATTCAATCCTTTGTGACCTATGTAACACATAACCCATCCCATGGCAGCAGCAATCAGGTGACTACTCCATCCATCTACCTCTTCTCCATCACCTGACATCAGTACCTGCACTTACGTGCCCCTTCATGATGACATGGATCAGGCCACCACCCAACCACTTTAACAACCTTCCCCCATCAAAGGGAAGAATGAAAAGGACTCAACCACAAGCAGCCAGCCACCGTTGCCTTACTAGGCTCTGGTGTGGCCATGTGTTCTGAGCTATGGCTGTCACCATGCTTCCTCCTGGCTTGGGACCCCTTCCCTACCTTGGGGAGGTGAATCTCCTCTTTCTTTTTCTTTCTCTAATTTACTTTCTAAATAAACTATACTTTCTAATCCAATTTCGGTGCAATTCTTTGTATTTTTCATATGGCACTAGATCGCACCAGACACCCACACCCCCAGCAGGACTGACCTAACATTTGGAGAACCCTGCACCCAACAGTTTACTCCTGATCTAGCAGGGGTAAAACAAAGACAGATCACTTACAAAAAATGACAATTAACTGTCTGTATTAGGGTTCTCCAGAGAAATAGAATGAATAGAATGCATATACAGAGAGAAAGAAATTTACTAAAAGGAATTGGCTCATGAGATTATAGAAGCTGAAAAGTCCCAAGACCTACAGGGAAAGGAGGCAACCTGGAGACCCAGGAAAGTCAACAACGTAAGTTCCAACTCAGAGGTCAACAGGCTGAGATTCAGGAAGAGCTGATATTTTCATTTGAGTTCAAAGGCAGAAAAAAAGCTGATGTTCTAGTCTGAAAACAATCAGTCAGGAGGAATCTCTTATATGGGGTATGGTCAACTTTTTTGTTCAGGACTTCAACTGAGTGGATGAGGCCCACCCCCCACACTGGAGAGGACAAGCTGCTTTATTCAGTTTTCCAATTTAAATGTCAATCTTATCCAAAAACACCCTTATAGACATGCCAGGGATAATGTCTGACCAACTATCTGGGTACCTCATGGTGTAGTCAAGTTGACACATAAAATTAACTATCACATTGACTATAATTTCTTGACTCACATGGAAGCTTCAAAATACAGGAATATTTTCAAAGTGCTAAAGGGAAATAACTACGAACTTAGGTTTGTGGAAGTAGCAAACATGTCCTTTAAAATGTATATAAAATAAAAATTCTTATATTAAAATTTCTCAACAATAATCAGTTTAAAATTCTTTTAAATATATATATATTCTAAACAGGAAGAAAAACTATCCCAGAATGAAAGGAAAACTATCCCAGAAGAGGTTGTTTCAGAAATATGGTAAAGAAATATGGTAAGAAAAGAAATATTAAACATCAGGTAAATATAAACAAAATTTGTGTAAAATAATATCTACTTTGTGAATTAAAAAAAGAACACTACAATACTTGATAATAAAGTCATGTAAGTACATCAGCAGAAACATGATTCAATTTAAGTATTATAAGGCTCTCTGTTCAGAAAGAAAAGTACACCATAAATTTCAGATTTCAGTACACGTGAATGGTAAATTTCTAGGATAATCATCAAAAATAGAAGCATAGTTTATAATGTCCATATTAGAATATTTTTTAAAGAAAAGAAAAACAACAAATAAATGATTATTTAATCAAAAAGGTGCATAAAATGGAGAAAAATAAAGCATGGAAATATGGATGAAATAAAAGATAAAAATTCAAAAACAAGCCCAGCTACATTACCAGTCTCAATAAGCACAGATAGATTAAACTTGCCAGTTGAGGACAGCAATTGTCAGTTTGGAAAACAAAGCAAAATCTAGTTAGCATGATCTTTTTCAATAAACATGCCTAAATCATAAGAAAGAACTAGAAAATTTAAAGTAAAAGGATGGAAAAAGACACACCAGGAGAATATTAGCCAAAAAGAAAACAAGAGTTGCTATTCTATTATCAGACAAAGGAAATGTGGTAAACAGCCTTGAAGATGACCCCCAGGAATCTCTGACTCCTGGTATTCACAACATTGTGCAATTTGGATAATTTGCTTCTAACCAATAGAATACAATGTAGAGGTAATATCACCTCCAGGATTTCATTACAAAAGATTATACTTTCCATCTTGCTAGACTCTCTCTACTGCTTCCTCAGTTTGCATACTTTGAGGAAGCGAGCTGTCATCTTAGAGAGGCCCAGATGAGTGAGGGAAGTCTCTGGTCAGCCATCAAATAACTAACTGAGACCCTCAGTCAACAGCCCATGAGGAATGGAATCCTGCCAATAACCACTAAGCAAGTATGAAAGGGAATATTTCCATTTAGGAAGATCTCCCACTCCCTTCAGAGGAGACCACAAACCCTAGACAGTAGCCTTATGAGAGACTGTGGAACATGGACCCAGAGAAGCCCACACCCAGATTCCTTACCCACAGAAACTGCAAGATAACATAACAAATGTGTGTTGTTTTAAGCCAGTACGTTTTGGGATTGTTACTCAGCAAAAGATAACCAATATACTACATTTTACAAAAAAGCAGTGTATTAGATATGAGTGATCATTTCTTAAGCTATAGATTCACCAGGAAAACATAGTAATTCTAAATATATGAATCTAATGTAAGAGACTCAAGTTATATAATGAAATCAATACTATGGAAAAATACAGGTGCACTAATGAGAGATCCGGGTGAAGACCGACAAACCAGACAATATCCTTGACTCTGCTACTAATTTTCCTATAATCCTGCACAAACGATGTCATTTTTCTGAGCCTGGAATATCTATATTTCTGTGACATATTTAATGATAAAGCTTTCTTTTCTAAGGTTTTAAAATGTATAATTATTTATTGAATGAAATGACATTTAAATGTTATTAAAAATGTATGTATGTGCTTCTCTTTCATTTAACTAACACTAGTGAGAAAGTTCTTCAGGGTTCTTGGACCAATTCAAGCACACACTTCATCTTCCAAGTTATAGTACATTGAAGAGCGGGCCAATTATGAGTGTGGAAATTCAGGAGAGTTTAGCTAAAGAAGAATCAAAGAAGCCCCTGGGAACATGTCCCACTCCTCTACCCCAAGTATCACACAAAATTTTTGTGCAATTTGCTCCTCCTCCTTTTTTTTTAATCAGTAGGTTAAGTCATCACGATTGAAGACCCCAAGCCACATGAGCCACAAGCAAAAAAGTCACATTCGTGATGGAACAGCATACCCCAGAGAATCTACTTTCAAGGGTGAAGGAAAAGAATCCTCTGCTGAAATTTAAAGCCCATAGAAACAAGAGCACGTTGAGGCTGATAGTACTTTGTCCCTCCCAATAGGTAAGGACATTAAATAATGCAAAAGTCAGTCTGCCAAGGTATCGATTCGGCATAAAAAGTCTCACTGGCGAAATGATATGTTTATGTCTAAAATATATATAAAAAGTTGCAATACAAAAAATTAATATACATTCAGAAAAAAATATATATATATACATTGCTTCTTCCTTCCACTTTGTAAATGTAAGCCCTGATTCTTTGTCTTAGCGCAGAAATTTAGCTATATTCTCCTGCAGGTAAGTCGTCTACAAATTCTAGCCTGAGGGTAGACTTTTTTACTTTGTATTTAATGCTGTTTGAAGATGCCTGAGTGGATCTTATGAAATTCCCAGCATCACAGAAGAGGTTTGTATTTTCCATTTAACCCCTGAGTTCTGCCTCCCCTTCACAAATTGTCTCTACGCTGCAGGCAGCTGCCTCCAGCCTGGAGTTGCCTAAGCCGAAAGAGGGCTATGTGGATGTTCCAGGACACCATCAAGTTTGGCATAAACATTTTCACCAAGCCCAGTCTCAGGCAGATCTGGAATGTGAAAACATCTGTATGAAGTCAGAGCACATTTCCAGCCTACGCACAGAAGCTGATCCTTAAAATCCAGAGGAAGGAAATGGGCTGCATCTGGCTAACTTATTTTCAAATCATGGCTTGGCCACTTACTGACTATCTAACTTTGGGTAAATTTCTTAATCTTTTGTATCCTCAGTTGCCTCACCTGTAATATGGGAATGATGATAGCTTCTGCTTCAGATGTTTTCTCTGAAAAAAAAATCAAAATGCATATAAAGTGCTTAACACAGGATCTGGCATACAAATATTTGAATAACTTTTCTATTAATAATAATAACATAAATATCATACTATCATTAATATGATAGCTTATAACTGACTTAGTGACCATATTTCACTTAACACAAAAGAAAAACGCAATGAGAGTTTTACTATGTCAGAACTCCCTGACCAGTCAGAAACCAACTAAGTCCGTGCTGCAGGGGATCGTAAAGATAAACTCCTCACCGTATTATTTCATAGACCAGAAACCTGATTCTCAGAGAGGTCAAGGAAATTGCTTAAGTTCACACAGCATGGTTATTCACAGTCTTACAGACAAATAGCAAGCTTCACATTAACCAAAGCAGAGTCAGCAGGGATCCTGTAAAGTTAATTCAAATAGCTCACCCCTAAAGTTAATATATTTTTAGGCCCCATAAACCTCATGAAATGGGGAGTACTCGGGAATCCAAATCTACTTGGCATTCTCAGAAGCGTCCTTGGGCTGCTTGAAGATTCGCAGCCTATAGCTTTTGGCAGTCCCCAAAGAGGGAGCTCTTTCCACTAACAAAATACAAAATGCAAAATTAATAAAAAGACCCTTTGAAACTGACAAATGTGCCTCAGGCAAACTATCTGCCCAGCAGCTGGTTAAAATTTAATCAGTTAAAAAAAAAAAAAAATTCAGGCCAATACATCTTTTGTATGGAGCTCTCCAGTATGAGTGTGGTCAAAGTTTATTAAACAAGAAATAATAGCCCAGGCTTTCTAATTCTGCAAATAAGCAGCGGATACTTTAAATGGTTCTGCAATCTTCAAGAAACGGATTGCCCAGGTCTCAACAAAGCTGGATAATTCTTTAATAATGTCTGTTCTTTCTCTTAGAAAACCTAAATTGGCAACTATGCCCCGTGACGCGAATCTTCACATCAGTTTAGGCTTATAAATTACATTGTGGCTTTTTGGGGAAGTTGATTGAGCCCTAGATAGAGAAAGGAGGTAAAAGAAGAGAAGGGAAAAGAATGAGAATGAATCGACTGGTATAATGACCGAAGTTTGTGTAAAAATCTCTGTAAGAACTTAGTGAGAGGTGAACTGCAGTCACTATCACTAGGACACCGGAAACCAGAGAATTTTCAGCTGTTGGCCAATCAGTTTCCAACAGAAGAACCAGACTAAAAAGCTCGGCCCCAGTTTGATTTGTTGTGCCCACTCTCCTCCTATAAACATGCAAGAAATTAAAGACCACAGTGAAAACCACCATCTAAGATGAAGACTATCCACCAAGAAATTAGACAAGTCCACAGTTGTCCGCAAATTGTAGCAATAAGCACTTCTCCTGTTCCGAATGTAGATATTCATGAAGAAAGAGAATAGTGATTGGGAATAAAAGGGAGTTACAGTCGATGGCGAACAAAAGGCATTATATTTGCAGTGAGGGCTTGCAAAAGATGAAGGAACTTGGGTATAAAATACCAAAGTCTTGGAACTGAACTCCTGGGGTGAGTCAGGTTGCTGGGAAAGGAAACAGCAAGGGATGGAGGGACGGTTAGATGCCCTCTAGGTGCTGTTATGGCACCTAAAAGGGACAGGCATAGAGGGATTTCTGAAAGGAAGGATTTTTTCTCTCTCAAACACAGAGAATAATTGCTAATAAATGCTTTATCTTATCGGAAGAATTCAAGTCATTTATATGTCTGAGGCCATAACTATATCCCATGCAGCTTCATTTCATGATAAGGTCTGGCAACTCTCCTGTTAAGGGCAGGGATCCTACCCATAATGTCTGACTTTCAACACTTTGGGAGGCAGGCCAGTGGAGAGGGGGTTATTGGCTTGAGAGTTAGGTCTATACCTTAATCTCTGCCCTCCACGTGTGAACTACTTGACCTAAGCAATTGACTTTAACTCTGTAAAACTCATTTTCTCACTATAAATTGAAATAATAACACCTGAGTGTCAGCAGTATTGGGAAGATTGAATTATAAAATGGTTAGAGAATGCCCAGGGTATAACCTATTATGGATAGCTTCTTACACACACTATTATATCGGTACTCACTGTACACCCAGGAGCTCAGTTAATTACTGTTCTCTTGTCAAGTTTTGAGTCCTGTTAACTTATACATACCTTCCTGGTTCCAAATCCTTGGCTCCAACTTGATTCTAGTCCTGGCCTCACATGGCACGTGTGCTCACTGGAAAGTCCAGTGATTAATTTCTGGCTTCACACTATGATCTCATTTTTTGCTTCTGAGGTCTTATTTAACAGAACTCTGGAAAACAGCAAAACAACGGTAACAAAAATATTGCTATGCCTCACATGGTGCTTAACATGCCAAACACTGTTTTAAGAAGTTTAGATATTAAGCTTTAAGACAAACACATGAACTAGATGACTATTTTATCTTCATGAGGAAATTGAATAACAGAGAGAGAAAGTGACTTCTCTAAGGTCACACAGCAAAGCAGTTGAATATAGGCAGTTAAGTCCCCAAATTTTGTTTTTAAAGCTAGAGCAGTTAAAACTGAAGCTGGCCTGCAATGGTGGAATAAGTGGCATTGGTTGAGAGCTTAGCATCTGCTACCTTCTGAATTAAATTCTTGATGTGTTTTACATGTTTGATTTCTCACAGTGACTTTGTGAAGTAGGTGATATTATTAATTTCACTACCAGATGAGGAAATGGAAGCTGAAGTATTTGCAGTGATTTATTCCAAGCCCTTCTGACAACAGAGTTGTCTACTTTACTGAAATTGTGGCACTACCTAGAAATGTATATATCATCCAAGTCGTCCTCAGAAGTGCTAGCATTTTAACATTCAGAAATTGAGTAAACATTTCATATCCAAAGATCTGTATTCCAACCTCTAGTCATTTCCCTATTTGACTTAAGCAACTAGAAATTTCCTCCAAATAAGCTTTTTGGAATCCAAGTTTTTTGTTTGTTTGTTCACCCCTATTTTCCTGACTGCAATTATGCATAACCCCAAATATGCCTATCTTTGTGCATTTTAAGCTGTTCATGTCTGGATATCGACTCTGGCCTTAAGAAATCATAGGAAATCTTTGAAATTAAATTTAAGTTAAATTAAATTAAATTTTTAACAGAGGTTTGTTAAAATGTTTAACTTGCGTTTTGTTTATAGATATTTATTTTCTGTATATTTGCTTTATATAGGCTGATGATTTTAGTTATTAAGTTTATAAAGTTTACAGCAGTTGTATTTTTGTTATGAATTATACTCTTCATCTTCACAAAATTATCTTCTGTGGGGAATATTCAACTTTCCTGCCCAATACCTATCCATCTTCTACTAATAATACCTTCAAATTCCTTAGAAGAAACAATTCCTTCCTCAAGCTCCATTCATGGAGTTTGGATGGAATTGAGCAAGTGTGGACTTGTGACTTAAGAGATACAGATGGTATATTTCAACACTTCAGTCATTATAATTGATTCAGAGATAGAAACATGATTTAACTCAAGAATATGAGAGGTGCTGAGTTTAAAAGAACGATTTTCAGTTGTTTCCTTGACATCTTTATATGGGTGCCCAAGCAGGCATCATTTTGCTAAAGTCAGCAAAGTCAATAGTTTTGATTTTGCTATTTTTTTCCCTCTTTATTTTACTCTCCATGAACCCTTCTTTCTAATCCATGCCTTGCCCTGCCTACACTTTGGACAATCCATCAACAAATTCTGTTAGCTTTATTTCCAGAATATATTTTATACTTATCCACTTTTCTTCATCTCCACCAATACTATCATAGTCCAAGCCACCATCATGCTTTTCTCAAACTACTGAAGTAGCATCTTAACTGGTTTCTCACCACCTATAGTACACTTTCTACATAGCAGTTCACAAAATCTTATTAGGTCTTTTGTTTGTTTTTCATGAGTTTTGACTATTTGACATTATTTTCCTTATTAAAGCTCTCCAGTGGCTCCCCATCATCCTAGAATAAAATTAAAAGGCTTCCAAGTTTTCTGAACCATTGTTTTAGAAATCATTTTTAGAAAAACACATGCTAGAATTTATGTTACCCCAGTTGAGAGTTTTAAGTTTCAAAAAATTATTTTTTCACTTCTTTCATATGTATTACAATGAGTATTTCATTTTACTTACTTGTGTTATTTTATTTTTTGTTTTTAATACTTCCTGACTTATTCTTCCCTTTTCTGCTTATTCTCCTTTTTCTTCTACTAATTATTTTTCTATATTGTTTCATTATTTAATTATGCTTCTGTTCTTCCCTCTTCCAGGAGCTTGAATTTGATGACTCTATGACATCTTTATTCTGTTAGTGGTTATATCTTTATAGCTTTATAATACATATTTAAAGCATATTGCTTGATGTGGGGAATTTAAAAATGAAACATTGATTCTAACACCACATTTCCAAAATTAAACCAATCATCAAAAAGTTAAAGCCAACTAGGAACTACACTTGAACCATGAAGTCAACAAAATCAAACTTTCAGCTCTGACTTTTGCTTTGGTTTAATCAAACAGGATCAGTCTAGTTTCTCTTAGCCTCTAACTTGTTTTGTTAAAATAGTCTCACCCAATCAAGCATGGATGTTGTATCAGTCGGGACAGGCTGGATATACTGTGTAACAAATCCCAAGTCACAGTGCTGCATGTTAATGTCAAGTCATTGGACTGGACAGTGGAAGAAAGTGCTCATTAGATTCTTTTAGAAAACCAGGCTTATGAAACATCCATTTCAAGTATTTCCAGTTGTAGCGCCAGATGGAAAAAAAATGGGGTATGTAGAATCTGGTCTAGAATTTTCTTTGTGGGAAAGTTTTCTTGTTGCTGTTATTTTATTACAAATTATATTTCTTTAGTGAATAAAATCCTATTCAGATTTTCTGTTTCTTCTTGTGTCAGTTTATGTATGTTGTACTTCTTAAGTAATTTGAGTTCCGTGAGAACTCAGTGTTATTGACCTTATTGATATGAAATAGTTTATAATATAGACTTTGTTTTCCATCTGACATCTTTAGGATCAGTAACAATATTCTCTTTCATTATCAATATTAGCAATTTTTGGTTTATGTTGATGAGTCTTTCTAGGATTTGTCGATTTCATCAATATTTTATAGAACTAACTTTTGGTCTTGTTTCATTATTATATGTCGATTTTTTATGTCACTAATTTATGCTTTTATTTTTATTATATCCTTCCATTACTTTGGGCTTAATTTATTTCATCTTTTTACCATTGATTTTAAAACTTTCTTTTTTTTCTGATGTAAGCATTTAAAGCTATGAAAATCCCCTAGGTTCTATTCCATCTGCATTTCACAAATCTTAACATGTTGCAGTTTTATAATCATTCAGCTTAAATTATTTTTCAATTTCCCTTATGATGTCTTGCTTGACTAATAGTTTATTTAGAAGGGTATTAATATCCAAATATTTGGAGATTTTCTAGGTATATTATTGTTATTGAATTATAACTTGTTATTGTATGATCATAAAAATATGCCATAAAATTGTATTCTTTTGAAATTTATTAAAAGTTCCTTTATAGACAGGTATGTCTATCTTGGGAAAGGTGGAAAGATTACACATACACTTTATACAGATGTATAAAATGCAGAATGTATATTATATATGGAGAATATATTAATAATGTAGAATGTGTGTGTGTGCGTGTGTGTGTGTGTGTGTGTGTGTGTGTGTGTGTGTGTGTGTGTATTCTACAGTTGTTTGCTATGACCCCCTTACAGATCAATTAGGTTAGTGCTGGGCATGATGGCTCACACCTATAATCCCAGCACTTTGGGAGGCCAAGGTGGGAGGATTGTTGAGCCCAGGAGTTTGAGGCCAGCCCAAGCAACATAGCAAGACCTTGTCTCTACAAAAAAATTTAATAAATTGACATTGGTGGTCCCAGGACATGCCTGTGGTCCCAGGTACTCCCTTAAGGATTGCCTAAGCCCAGGAGGTTGAGGCTATGGTAAGCCATGATGATACCACTGCACTCCAACCTGGGCAACAGAGTGAGACTCTAACTCAAAGCAAACAAATAAACAAACCAATTAGGTCAGGTTGAGTAAGATCTTCTTATTCTTACAGATATTATCCACTTGTTACATCAATTCCAGAGGTAAAGGTGTGAACAAATTTTAAAGATGTGTCTTTTTCCACTTTTCTCTTCAGTTCTATAGGTCTTTGCTTCACGTATTTCAAAGCAACATCATTCGGTACATATTCCTGTAGGGATGTTATTTAAACATCCATTTCAAGCATTTCCAGTTGTAGAGCCAGATGAAAAAAAGAAAAGAGGGAGTGTATGTTACTTCTCGAAAAATTAATTCTTTTATCTCTGATATTACTCTACTCTTGAAGTCTACTTTATCTAACATTATTATAGTTGATATTAACGTCAGCTTTCCCATGCTTATTCTTTGCAAGATATAACTTTTCTCATCCTTTAACTTTTAATCTATCTCTATCTTTTTATCTAAAGCGAATTATGAATTATTGTAAAGTGAACTCTCTAATGTAAGAAGTATCCAGGTGAAGAAATAGAACATTTACAGCATTCTAGAAGATGTCCCTCTTGGCCCTTTGCAGTCACTGTTTCCAAAGAGAATTGCTAACCTGACTTCTAAGATCATAATAAAATAGCTTTGCTTATTTTTGAACTTTATATAAGCTAAACCATATAGCATGTACACTTTGGTCCCTTTTATTCAACATTATGCTTGTGGGATTCACTTATGCTATTGTAAATTGTTGTGGTTAATTCATTTACATAGCTATATCTATCCCATTTGGTGAATAAGACCACATAATTTATTTATCAGTTCTACTGCTGATCTACTTTTGGATCATTTCCAGATTGGGAGTATGAAGAGTACAATGAGCATATTTCCATATACCTTTTAGTATGGAAAATATATGCATTTCGGTGGGGGATCAGTTAAGTTCTTTTCAAAACTTTGTAAATGCCTTTCATTTAGAGTGCTAATATGCATTCTGGACAATATTGCCAGGGATTCTGAAAGTTGCTTTTGTTTCCTTGTGCATATGGAAGAAGCTCAGGGATTCTGTATCTCATAAGCTGTGACTGAGATTCCAGCACAAGGGGGTCACCATTAGCCCACTAATCTTCATATTTATCAGAAACATTCATCACAGTGTGAACATTTCCAGAGGGCAAGCCCAGTGCTCTTGGTGCTGAATGCCATAAGGATCATGGGCACATACAAGGTGCTAATGATTGCTGTTCTTTAATCCTGTGAATTTAGTGATAGCTGGGCTGCCAATTTGGGGTTGCTCTGCCTGGATTTAGCATTCTCCAGACCTCCCTGGCTATCTTCCAGAGTTCTAATGGTTTTTCTCCTGCTTCTCTACTAGGCTGGGTTTTAAAATTCACAGGAAACACTCTCTTACAAGCTCTCTCCTTTTTTTTTTTTTTTTAGTCACTAGGCTCTCTCCCTTGCCCATCCTACTCCATTCACCCATTTCGGTGCCAAGAAAAGGAAAGTGTGAAATTCTACCCAGCTGGAGTTTCTGTAACTATATGTATCAGATGTCATTAGATGGGGAAATAAGTCCTTGGTGGCCTACAAGTCTGCAGGAAATTTCTAGTCTGGCATTCGAGACCCTTTACAATTTGGCTCCCATATAATTTTAACATCGTTTCCTATTGGTTTCAATATGCCTTTTTTCTAGTCAACTGCTTCTCTGCTTCAAATCCTCCAAAGACATATTCCCACCTCCCTGATTTCTTCACACTCTTTTTCCTTCCTGGAAAATCTGGTCACATCCCTCCTCCTGTTCTACCTATTTAAATAATTTGCTCTGATTATATATACGTATACACACATACCACTACGCCTGAGGCACTCTGCTAGGTGTTTTTGAGAAATAAAAATGAATAAAACATGTGCTTGCTTTCACGAAACTTACATTTTGAAGGAGATACAGGAGAACTAGCATAGGAGAGGAGTAAACGCAATCCCTATGACTGGTAAAGGAAGATACCTAGATAATACCAAGATGACTCTTATGCACTGGTCTAAATTGGAATTAATTGAAAACTCTGGGAGACTAGAGCAACTACATAATTCGCAGGGCACAATGCCAAAGGAAGCTGAGAGGTCCTTTTTGAAAATAAGTTATTAAGAATTTAAAGATGGCAACAAACATTAAACCAAGGATGAGGTCCTGTACAACTGCACAAGTTGCCCTTGAAGCCAGTCCCATGGTTAGTGACTACTTCAGGAAGATGAAATTGAGAGAATATGTCATGCATCTGCCTGTCTCAAGAGGAGATTTAAACAATCAGTTCAGATTGAGGTTGAATTAGTGATGAGTAAATTTAAAACTAAGCACATATCAACAACAAAATAAGACAACTATTACTTCTAGGAAAAAGAATGGGCAGAAAGAAGAAAAAGATTATTGTTCATTTTCTGGCTCAGCTGTGAAAACTGTTTGCATAGTATATTAGTCAGGATTCTCCAAAGAAACAGAGCCAATGAGATGCATAGAGAGAAAGATTTGTCTTAAGGGACTAGCTCACACAATTGTTGGGGCTGATGAGTCCAATATCTGCAGGGCAGGCCAGCAGACTGAAGATCCAGGGAAAAGTTGACGTTGCAGTTCAATTTTGAAGTGGTCTGGAGGCAGAATTCTATCTTCTTAAGATGACATGTCGTTTTCTATTAAGACCTTCCACTGATTGGATATTATGGAAGGCAGTCCGATTTACTCCAAGTCTGTTGATTTAAACGTTAGCTTCATCTAAAAAGCACCTTTAAAGAGACCTCTAGACTGGTGTTTGACCAAATATCTTAGTACTGTAGTCTAGAAAAATTGGCACACAGGAGAAGCCATCACACATAGTAATAATAATTAACACACTAAATATTAATCTAACCAAAGTTATGACAAACCACATTGGAAGGATGGGGAGGAGGAACTGCACATGTGTGTATAGCGGTGGGACTGGAGGAGAAAGAAATCTAAGCTTCATCTTTGACACAGTGCAGGGGGACGTCAAAGAATAATGACAAAGCCAACAAATCATGAAGAAGCAACACAGCCATGTTTTTACAGAAAGGGGAATTGACGCTAACATGATTGACTAAAAAGAGGTAAAAGGTTTGCCTCTGGAGAAGAGTAAAATGGTAGGATAGTCTGAGAAAATGCTGCTTTACATAATATACTGTGCAGGTATATTTTGTTTTCTAAAATACATGTATGTGTGACTTTGATTTTTAAGAAATAAGTCTTTAAGAAAGGAAAAAAAGAAAATATTCATGGTAGGGGAGGAGACAAATCAATTACAAAACAATAGAAACCAACCAATGAGTACTGAAATAGAGTAAACCCTGGGTTATGAAAATAAAGAAAGACTCCCTGAGAACTGATTGAAAGAGACAGGGAAGACTCCTTAAAGGTGGACTCACCTAAGTGGAGTAAGAATTTACTTGGACAACGCCCTTGGGAAAGGCACTTCTGGCAGATGTTTTCCATGGAGGGACACTTCCCATGAGTTTCATTTTGTTCCTACACAGAAACTTACTGAGGGCCCTGTTCAAGTCTCCCTCATTCATGACATCTTTCTGCATTCTCCCAGAAATATAATCTTCCTCTGACCTTCTACAGTATATCAAGTTCACTCGACATCCACCAGTCGAGTAAGTGAATCTTATTTACTTGGCAAGATCCCACGTGTATTGGGATCCAGATCCTACCTGATATTAATAATAATCATAGCCATCATTTATTGAGCATCTACTCCATTCTGGTCTTGGATTAGTGCTCTGAAAACACACCACTATAATTGAACAGTCTCCTGTAAGTGAAGTGTTGTTATTATGTCCACTTTATAGAAAAGGAATTTGAGACTTAGAACGCTGATCTGACTTGCTGGCTAGGATTCAGCAATAGGATAGAGTTCAGAATCGAATTTCCCATTAAGAGATTATGCTTTTAACCTCTCTGTCATACTCTTTCCTGTTACCCCAAACTGCCTGTTTTATTGTTTTTGCTTAGGATAATATCAAGCACATAGTAGGTGTGTGGAAAATGGTGGTTGATTAAGCGAGCTCATGTGGGCAGCCAGCCCTTTGGAAGGTGTCTTGCTGCCCCCTTGCAGAAGCACCTGGAGTCAAATGTCCATAACCAAGCTAAGCTATCATGGTGACAAAACTGTAGCTCTTCTGACCCTACATATACATCTGATGACAGCTCACTGTGTGTAAACAGATGTCAGGTTTAAATCAATCTTGCTTCCTTTAAAACAGTGATTATATGCATTTTTTGAATATACAGTACTAGGTAAATTATCTATCTCCACCCTCCTCTCCAAGTTTTAATTTTTTAAATATCAATTAAGGGTTTTTTTTTTAAATAAAGAAACTCACAACAGGAAACACATAGAATGAGGCTGAAACAAAGAGAGTCTCTGAGGAATGTAGGCTAGAGGAGAGGGTGTAAGTCAGGACCGAGTGAGGCAGAAGAGCAGGGGCCGTAGAAAGCAAAAGTCACCAAAAGCACATAGGCAAGCAAGCAGGTTATGGAGACAGAACAAGGACTAGCAGGACTCAATGCAGAAAACCCAGGCTTAGTCAGATGCAGTCATGTGGGCAATTCCAGCAGAAACAGGCATGGTATCGTGGAGACCCAAGAAGGGGTTGCTCAGTAATGCTTTCATTCCCGAGGACTTGCAGATTTAGGACCTGCCAATTTGAGACTCCTCAGTAGCCCATGCCTGAGACAGGGATCAACTCCCAAATGATCATGACTTCTCCTCATCCTCCCCACCAGAAGATGCCAGTATGGGAGAAGAAGTAGGTATCCTCTTGTCTCTTGGAAGAGAATAAGCTCTTTTGATTCAGATCTGGGCTTGAATCTCAGTTCTGATTAGCTATGTGATCACAGGCAGACACTTCAACTCTCTGAACTATGGAAGATTAACTATGGAGTCTGAGAGGCTGTGCTTTAATTTAACGCTATGAAACTTAAAGCAAGTTGCTTAACATTTTTAAGCTTCAGTTTCCTCAACAAGTAATAATTGTGTCTATCTCACAGGAGTGGTATGGGTAATAAATGTAAGGCATGTAAATCCCTCACCAATATGGTCTACCACTGATCATGAAATAATACATTTTATTCTTTAGGACTTTGAGGAGTATTCAATTAGACAAGGATATATTTGAAGCACCTAGCTTAATAAAGGTCAGCTTTTTTCTCTTTTCTCTAGGTGGATTAGTATTTAGTCATGGATTTGAGGTGTTCACTTTGAGTTCTGTTGGATGGGCAGTCCTGATAGAGAGGAGGGGCATCTGACCTTGGCTATCAATGTATTACAAAATAGAGGGAAGGAAGTCTAACATACAGAAATGTATTGGAAAAGACTGACCAACAGTGGGATGGGATAGATCCAAGTGGGACCAAGGACACGTGTCCAACCTGAAGATTGAACATCACAGGAAATGGAGAGACTGCTGTCCAGTTGTGCCACAGTCACATCAGGAGTTTCCATCTCTTCCACTTACTCCAATGGGTTCCATACAGCAACTGTGATTCCAACTCTGCCTTTCCAAATCCTGCCAATCCAGAGGGGATGGGGAGAAGAGGTCCAGCTATCCCCAACACACCAAGCTCCCCAAAGAACTGACCTAGTAACTGTGCAGACTCCTTGAGAAGCAACCTCTTCTCTTACCTCCACCACCTGGCCCTCAATATTATTTTGAACCACCATCTACATTTCAACATCGGCACTGTTCATCCTAGTTTTGAAGTACTTCCCAGAATCTAGACCCCTCTTCCCCTCTTCTTTTTTTTTTTTAGAAAGCAGGATTTATTGAGAGAACAGAAAAACTCCCAGAGTGGGAGGGAACCCGAGGGGGTTGCCCTGGACCCCCTTCTTGCCTTTTTATTTTGCACAACTTCCCACCTTCCAAGTGTCCCACCTGGCTACCTGTTCCTATTTTCAGCCCTGTCTCACCCTCTAGATTTGACTTTGGCATTGACTCAGGAGCTACAATTTGTCTTCGCCAACCTAGACAATTTCTAAGGCTCCCCTTGCTCTGCTGCTTCAAGTCACCTTGGGTAGGAACCCCTCTTGGCTTCTGCAAGCTCTTATATCCTCTTCTCAGTATTTTTGGGAGGGTTACACAATCTCTAGTTCCAAGAGTAGCCCTCTTGGCACATCAGATGCATCCCAAACTCTAACCTTCCTCTGCACAATGGGAGATGCTGCCATTATGCCCCTTAGTGCAGCACAGCCACTCTTTGAGGTTCAGGATATTTTTTGTATGTTTGTTTGGTTTGGTTTGGTTTGGTTTGGTTTGGTTTGGTTTGGTTTGGTTTACTCAGGAGGCAAAGCACTGAGAACTCATTTCCGTGGGGAAAAAAGTGACTGGAATAATGCAAAGAAATTAAAAGTAGGAGTGAGCACAAGAGGACTCATCCAGAGACCTCAGTATGTCTGAGCTGGAAGTGTCCCTGGGCTACTTCTATCCAATCCCCTCATAGCATACACAGGAAGAGTATTATTTGAACAATATCACAGAGTGCAGTAGGATATGGCTAAAACTAGAACTCAGAACCCTATCTCCTGGCCCACTGCTTATCTCATTACATGTATCCATTTCTACTCTGTAGGTTCAGCCAAATAGACCCAACCATTGGCCTTTAATTAAAAACCAGGCTTTCCTCACAGTGAGAATGACACTCAGGAATCTCTGCTTGACTATAGATTGACCTTCACATCAATTCAGTTTCATCCACTCAGTAAGTCACATTTCCATCCGTCACTGCTGAGCAAATTGACCCTTTGAACTTGAATTATTTCTTGCCTTGGACTCTCCCTCCTATAATCTGTGGCAGTTTCTGACTTAGACTGGCTCTCTGGGACTCAAACCTCCAACGCAGTCCATTGACAAGTGTCCAGTCTGGACCTGCCTGCTCCTTCCAAAAGGGGACATTTCAACCTCCCTTTAAATGATGCACCACTAGTGTTTTCCCAACAGCCCTTGAGTTCCAGGGTTGTGAGAAGACTCATAGCAGCAGCAGTGTCCCTGAGCCGTAAGAGGGGACGGGAACAGTGAATATACAGGAACAGTGGTCATTCGAACAAGGCCACAATTAATTTGAATCTACAGCCTTGAGATATGGAAGATGTTTTCATCAGTGTCAGAAGGCTACAGACTCCCCTTAATTTTTCTCTTCCTTCATCCCTTTAAATCCCTCCAAATGGCGGGACTAGTCTGTTTAAAGAAACTTAAATACAGGCTCTGGGGACCCACTCCAGATTTATTAGCCCAGAATCTCTGTTTATGAACCTAGAATATGTATTTACTCTTAAAAGTCTATCAAGTTTACATTTATCTGATGATTAGTGAGGATGAGCATTTGTTCATGTATCTGTTGGCTGCTTGTGTATCTTTTTTTGAGAAATGTCTATTCATGTTCTTTGCCCACTTTTTGATAGGATTGTTTGCTTTTTTCCTTTCAGTTCATTTGAGTTCCTTGTAGATACTGGATGTTAGGCCATTGTCAGATACATAATTAGCAATTTTTTCCCATTCTGTGGATTGTCTCCCCACTCTCTTGATGATTTCTTTTGATGAGGTCCCATTTGTTCATCCTATTCTTTATGGCATGTGCTTTTGGGGATTTGACCAAGAATTAGTTACCTACTCCAATGTACATAAGAGTGTTTCCTTATGGCTGCATAATATTCCACTATGTATATGTACCACATTTTTTTTTACCATAAGAAAGACAAACATATGGACGTCACAGCAACTTGGATGGATTTAGAGTCTATCATACTCAGTGATCTATCACAGAAACAACAGAATACTATATGTTCTCACTCATAAGCAGACCTTGAACAATTATCACAATACTATAAGAAAGGGATTGGCAATAGTGGGAAACTGCTGGGGAGGTGGGATTGGCAGTTGAAGTAAACTGCCAGGGGAGGGAGGGGCACCCCTCATCTACAAGAGTATCTGCATAATGAATATTTGTATACTTAACCCTTAATTATACCCCACATCTTTAAAATAAAGAAAAATAAATAAATAAATAAATACATATATACATTGATTTGTTGAATACAATCATATGTTATTTCAAAAAAGTGTTTCCTATGTTTTCTTCTAGGATTCTTATAGTTTGAGGTTTTACACTTAGGTCTTGGATCCATTTGGAGTTGATTTGTGTACCACCTTACTCCAGTAAGGATGGCCCTTATCAAGAAATCAAAAAACAATAGATGCTGGCAAGAGTGTGGAGAAAAGGAAATGCTTCTACACTGTTAGTGGGAGTGCAGGCTAGTTCAACCTCTATAGAAGGCAGTGTGACAATTCCTAAAAGAACTAAAAATTGACCTTCCATATGATACAGCAATACCTTTCCTAGGAATATACTCAGAGGAACATAAATCAGTGTACAAAAAAGACACCTGCACACGTATAATAGCTGCACTATTCACAATAGCAAAAACATGGAACCAATCCCACTGCCTTTCAAAAGGGGACTGGATTAAGAAAATGTAGTAGATATACATGATGGAGTATTACATATCCATAAAGACAAAATTATAGACTTTGCAGCAGACTGGATGGGGTTAGAGACCCTCATACTTAGTGATCTATCACAGAAACAATGAACTGAATACCACGTGATCTCACTCATAAGTGAGTCCTAAACACTAGTCTCATTAGTACAAGGGGGGAGTGGCAGTCACTGGGTACTGCCAAGGGAAGAAGAGGAGGTGGGCATGTGGGGGGTGGGAAGGCAACATGAAGGGTATTTGATCCTAAACCAGGGGAAGGGAGGGTTAGTTGGAGGCTCAAACTTCACCTGCATGCAGGCTACTTGTGTAGTTAACCCTTACTTGTACACCATATCTCTAAAAGAAATAGATACATAAATAAATAAGAAAAAAATTTTATATATATATATTTAAAAATCTACCAAGTTTAAAAAGTGCAGCCTTATACTGTGACCTAGTGACTGCCAATCCAGCTTCTAGTTGAAAAACTGCAACGATGGGGAACGGGTAATGAGAGATCTTTTAAATACATAAGTTAGATACTGTCACTCCTGTACTCCAAGACTCTCACTTGGTTTTCTGTAGAGTAAAAGCCCAAGTCTTTGTGCTACTTTCTGTATTTAAATGCTCTAGATCCCTGCTACTTCCCTGATCTCGTCTCCTTGTATTTGTTCCCTCCTTCTTTCTGTTCCAGAAACAGTGGCCTCTTTACTGTTCCTTGAACACCCCAAGCACATCCTCAATATGGGGCCTTCATACTTGCTGCATCCCTTTCTCTGGAGCACTCTTCCATCAATCATTCGTGGTCTCTACCTTTATTGTGGTGTCTTTTCCAATGTCGCCTCATCACTAGGGCCTTCCATGTCCAACATACATACAACAGCCCATCTCCCACCCATCCTACTCCCAGGATCCTGAGACCCCTTTTTTTGCTTTAATTTTGTCAATCAAATAGTGTTTGACCCAAGCTCTTCTTTAGGAGGACTCATCTTTCTGAATAAAAGACTCTTTTCTGCTTGCTAATGATTAAAACTACTTTACATCATGTAAAACTCTGGCACTTGGAAATGCCTCTCTCTGTCCACACCCTGCCATCTGTCCATTAAGTATGCTTTTTCTTTATGGTGATGCCTCCTGTTCCCGTGCTCCATCTTCTACCCTGGCTGGACTTAGTTGCTTGTCTGACTCCCCCATTAATGCTGCTCTTACATGGACGCCCTCCCCACCATTCGTTTCCCCAGTTCCACACAACTAAACATTGCTATGGAAAGGCTCTGTGCCAGCTAGCCCTTCCACCACAAATCAGTGCTTGCCCTAAATCAGGGTGGAAAACATTGCTCAGTGCGAGCTGATTCATCTCCCTAACTCATTGTAGCGTCCTTTTCTCACAATTGGTCTGTGGCCTGTAATTTGGGAACTTCCATTACAGTAAGACATTGCATTAAATGACCTCACTGCCTTTGTCACAGCTATGAGGCATTTTAATACTACCAATAACTCATCTGGACTTTTGACAACCAACTTGTTTTAATGGTGAAAAAATACTATGCAGCTTATAGGTTTTGGTAAAAATCAATAAAACTTTCAGCGTATATTTTATGATTTGTAAATTGTAGGCCACCTACACATCCCTTACGTAAATAAAATTTATAATATTTTTTAAAAGAATCCTCAATAAGACAGATGAAATGCCTGGGACTCTCCCAGACAAGCATGTGATGCCTTCCAGATACTAAGGGGACAACTGTATAAATGTCCCCTCCAACGTCCTGACGGGGACACGGGCCCAGAGCCAGGCTTCTCCACTCTGCAATGAGAAAGCCATTATCACTTCACATGCCTTCTCTCTGTGCCTCCCTTGAACCTCCGCCTGAATGTAGTACTTTGACCAGGCAAACCTGGCCTCCTTCCTGCCACGTTCTTGGACAGAAATGGGAGAGAAGCTGCTGGAAAATGTTCTGAGAGCGTCAGGTAACTGATATCCGCTCTGGAAACCATTTTCTTTATCCCCATCCCCAGAGTGCTGCAACCCCGTGACCCACAGCTTTCTTCCAAAGGCTACCCTGAGACCTGGGAGTGAGACACACAGTGGTCTTTCTTGTTCTTCCCTGGCAAAGAAAGCTCCCAATGAAGTGTGTGGAGGCCTGCTACAGAGGTACGGCGCCTCCTAGGGGTTTTGCTTTCATTCAATTTTGCCTTCAGAAAAGGCTACTGGAAAGATTTGACAGGTATCAAAGTATTCTGAGGCCAGGGCAAACAGATGCCTACCCCATAACCTCCTCTTCTCGTCTTCTGTCATGTCTCTGACGTGTCTAGGAGAGTGGCTACCACAACAGGAACTCAGCTGAGCGTGGAAGAGCCAGAGTGACGGACAGGTCCAATTTTCCTCCTCAGCATTCCCGCAGTATCCAAGAAAGCAAGAAGCACAGAACCTGGCCCCGACCCATGGTTGCCCCTCTGAGGGAAGCTTCAAATGCCGATACCTAAGTCAGTGTCTGCTACATGGTGTCTTCATTCATTCTCTTATTTGGCATCTGTTTGTTGAGTCCCTGGGCACTGGACATGCAATGGTCAGCAAGGCATCATTCCTCTCATGGGGCTCACAGTCAACAATAGTCAAATAATCATACAAGTAAACTTTCAAAAGTCATCACTGTGCTAATTATAACGAAGTTCTGCTGTGAGAATATAGAACACGTCCAGCATTGACGCCATACAGCCACCCCACCCTCATTTGTGAATTGTTATGTTAAATGACTTCAGTACCCTGCCTGATGCAAAATGCAAGACACTTTTTTCCCAGGCCCTTCTCCACTCAGAGATGGTGGCCACTGCTTCGGTGGGCCATCCACCCTCCTGCCTAGATGCATGGTAGACATTGCTAAGCGATCACCACGGTCTCACCTACTGAGCCCTGTAGATGACTCAAAACAGGGTTACAGAGGGCCAACACTAATAACGTAGTGGGCATATCAGAAGTAAGTCATTTAGTAACCTGTAACATCGACTTCAATCTTAGGCTGCATATCCCAATCACCTAAGAAGTCTGGGTGTGGGAGAATCTTATACCCCAGCCTGGCCAACTAAAGCAGTCTTTAAGAACATCTACGTTAATTGCATCACCAACATAGTTTAAATGAAGTGACACAACATCCCAAAGTCCTGGTCCTCCAAATCCATTACTAACTGCTGGATTTAGGTCACAAGAGCACAGACCACACAGCTGGAGTAACAAAGATTGATAGAGGTACAAAAAAATCTATCTACAAAGGCTTTTTAGATGCAGACATGTTACTTTAAGAACTAACACAGTATTAAGAGCATTTAAGAGTTGCCTTACATTTAGAAATGAAACATCACAGTGTTTCAGTGATGTCGCCTGCTGCCATTTCAGGTCGTCTTTTAGAAGGAGCTGAGATCTGAAGAGAATGGAAGATACGCACATAACTGAGGGCTGAGCCAGGAACAAATGGGTCCTCTGGTCTCCTGGGCCAGTGGCAAAATTTGGAGGACCCAGCCCACAGCCTGGACCAACCATTCCCTGCTCCTTTCCAACTCCATGACACATCCAGGGCACAGGTGCTACCTTTGGGTTGTGCAGTCTGGCCTGGTTGACTTCTGGAAAGAGCATGCATATTCTTGCCTATAAACACGTGTGTTTGTTGGCAATTGCTTCTCATATTCTCCCATATGCTCCCAACTGTCTGGCTGCCAGCAACACTTGCCTCCCCAAATGCAAACTCGGCCTATGACTGCCTCTGCCCAGTGATAGGCTACCCACAACTCCTGGCTCCCTCATCAGGGGAGAAGAGATAGGTCTTATTTGCATGTAACTAAGCATGTTGCATATTTCTGACTGGGTCAAATCATGCTTCTTCTAAACATTTTATGATTAACAGCTCAAATAGCATATGGTTTGGACACTTTGCCTAGACTTTTTTACACAGAGTTTTCCTCAAATCCTCAAAACCTCACATAAACAGGGTATGTGTCCAAGGAGTTGATTTGCTGGTTTAACATGCAAGAGAGATGGGTAAGCCAGGATCACATAGGGAGTCTGGGCAGGAATATCTTGTCTGGTAACATGTCTGCAGTTCTACCTTAAGATTACAGTCCAGGTCAGGTGCAGTGGCTCACGCCTATAATACCAGCACTTTGGGAGGCTGAGATGAGAGGATTGCTGAGCCCACGGGTTCGAGACCAGCCTGGACAACTTAGCGAGACTTCATTTCTACAATAAATCAAAAAATTAACCCGGCATGGTGGCACATGCCTGTAGTTCCAGCTACTTGGAAGGCTGAGGTAGAAAGATCACCTGAGCCCAGCAGATTGAGGCTGCAGTGGCCATGAGCATACCATTGCACTCCAGCCTGGGTGACAGAGTGAGATTCCAACTCAAAAATAAAAATTGCTGTCTCCCAAGATGTGCCTTACCACCTTGGGTACTCTGGTCTCACCCATGGCCTCCTGAATTATCACCATCATCTTACTCAGCTAACTACCTTAGTCTTGCCACCTCCAGTTCATCCGGTGTACAGCTGTTAGAATACACAGAAAGTTCTGCAGAAAGCAGAAAGTTGCTCAAAAAATCTCATGCCTCAGCCTGATCAATTAAAGTCAAATCTTCAGGTGCGGGATGGGACACAGATATCACTGTGTTTCCAAATCTTCCCAGGTGGTTCTAATGTGCAGCCAGGCTTGAAAACATCTGAATGTTGTTTGCATCACCAACATATTAGTTTGTTAATTTAACATTAGCAAAGTAACATTAGTTTGCTAATGTTATTAGCGAAGATATCCTTGCTCACATTTTAAAAAAAAGTAGTAGATAATCATGCAACTTTAACACTCTATAAGCCATGCATGGTAGAGTGGGGACAATGGGTCAGAACTCCAAGAGGAGCAGGTTTAGGAAGCTACCTCAAGGGACATCCAGGAAATAGCTAAGACAGGTGCAGCCTCAGAAGAACATGAATGCTAGTAAATGTATCTATGGCTTGGAAGCCAGTGAGGATTTATGTAAGAAGGGGCTCTCTATGGCTGCTCCAGCTCTCAGCTGAGATGTCAGAAATCTCTGGTTCCTCCCTCCCCAAACTCTGACCAAAGTTATGTGTATGATGTGAATGGTGGCCCCATAGACATGGCACCCTTGTATCAGATGCAGCCTGAAAGTAATACATGGTGACCCTCACCAGTGGCTTCCTGTGGCCTTCTGAATAGAGTCTGAACGCTTGGTGAGGCCCTCCTCAACTGACCCTGCCTACTGGGTCCTCCCTCCCCATCCTTTCTGCTCCAGTCAGTCTGCATTCCCCAGTCCCCCTGCCTCTCCAGTATCTTCCTCCATCACACCTTGTTCAAATTGTTCCCTGCCCCCGATACATCTGTGCCGGTCTTCATAAGCCCTAACCCTTCCTGCTTTATCAGGACCCGTTTCTTGAAATTGCAGCTTGGAACTCCCCCCAACTCCCAGCCCCTCTGTACCTCCTCAGCGTTTATTCCGATGGTTCTGATCCATACCTTCATGATATTCCAGGTGTGTTCTCCTTAATTCTAGAACTCCATCTTGAGCTTCTTCAAAAACGGGTCTCACGTCTTATCTAAACTTATAGCATCCAAAGTCTCATGCTGAGGCCCTAAGTTGTCATGACAACAAGTTTGGCCTCCGTCCTCTGACTATTCTACAAGCTCTCACCTGACCTCCCTCCTCCACCCGACTTTGCTCCTTATTATCGCCACTCTCTGACATGACTCTAATCTGACATCTGTTTTCTAATCCCATAAGCTCTTATCTAAACTCTATTCTCTAATTTTGTTTTCATTTTTTTCTGCACCTTCTAAGCAGCCTCCGTTTCCAGTGTCCTACATCCTTACTTTTGTAGACTTGGACCTAGAGGATCTGAGTCTTAGGATGACTCTGTCGTGCTCCAGTCACATGGCCCTGGGCAAGTCACTTAGCCTCCGTGGACATCACTTTCTTCATCTACAGAAAGAGCACATGAACCCATGATGATCTCTAAGGTCCTTCTCAAAACTCAACACTTTCTGGTTCTAAAATCCAAATGGTGCATGTTATTTGCCTGTACACACACATTTATGCTATCACTATATTGATATTAAAAGGGGCATGCAACAAAATGCAAGCAGCAATTCTGGTAGATCCTAGTGATTTTTTCTGACCTCCCTGTTCCAATGGGCCCTTTCCTCAGGGAGCGCTTGTTTTTCCCGCAGTCTTTGAACCTCTCACAGGCCTGCTCATTATTTTGTTGTCTGAAGTTAGGCAGGAGCGTTTCTGTGATTAATTAAGCAAAAGGCCCTGGTGCTGGTTGTGCAAGAACTATTAGATAATCACACCTTTGGGGTGCTCACCAGGCTTGGGGAGCGGCTAGGCTGGGGTCCTTAGAGGGTTGATTAACTCTGGGATTCTGAGGCCTGCCCTAGACATGTGGCTGCCCGAGACACCATCCCACTTTGTAAAAATGAAGACTCAAGTTACGGGGTGTCGCAGGGATTGGGAGGTCAGGGCTACAAGGTTCTGCCACCACCGTGATGAGCTCAATTACAGACCTTGGGGACTACTGAACCAGAAAAACGCTCAAACACGGATTTGTAAGCTATTTCTTGCGGATCCTCAGAGTTCCTCTGTGCTGAATGGGTTTGAGGAGTGGAGAAGATGAGAGCAAGCTAGCAGGGCTCTACCCTAATTCAGCTTGATTCAACCTGTGTTTTCATTTCCTAGGCCTGCCGCAACAAAGTACATATCATAATCTGGATGGCTTAAAACTATAGAAATTTTCTCTCTTGCATTCTTGGGGTTAAATGTCTAAAATCAAGATGTCAGCTGTGGTGGTTCCTTCTGGAGGTTCTGAGGGAGAACGTGTTCCAGGCCTGTCTACTAGCTTCCGGTGGTTGCTGGCAACCCTTGACTTGCCTTGGCCTGTAGACACATCAGTCCAGTCTCTGCTTTTGTCTTCACCTGGCCTTCTCTCTGTGTGTCTGTGTCTCTGTGTCCAAATCTCCCTCCCCTATCTCTGATACAGACGTCAGTCATTGGATTTAGGGTCTACCCTAACCCCAAATGGCCTTCCCTTTGGTTGATTATATCTGCAAGGACCCGATTTCCAAATAAGGCCACATTCACAGATATTGGGAGGTAGAGCTTGAACATACCTTTTTGAAAGACACTTCAACCCCCCCCCACAACCTGCCTTTTGTATTGAGCACCTGCATAACATTTTATCTAAAGAAACCATTCTGCTACGACAAAAATAAAGTTAGAAATCGTGGTTGTAAAACATTAGAGGGATCCTATTGAAATCTTACTGCAGAATCTTCATTGAGATTGGGAGGCAATCTTTTCTGTGGCAGAAATTTCCCATGGGTAGAATTTTCGATGCGAAGAAAATTGAGTAGGAGGCTCCCTTTTGTCCTCAGTGCGCCTCTGACAACTCTTCCCACAAGCCTGATGTCTAAGTCAGGGTTCAATCAGAGAAGCAGGCCCTCAAGGGAGCCGGCTAAGCAATCTGTTACACTTTTGTTTTCAGGCTGATGCTAGAACTTGAAGACTTCAGGGCAGGTGATCAGGAAGGGAAGATAATGTAAAATGGAAGGCAGCAAGGAAAAACCAGAACCTACTGCATGAAGTACAGCCCATGAGGACAGAACAAAACTAGCAGCAGTTCTTGTGATCTCTGACCTTGGCAGCATGGATGTCCTACCAGAGCCAGTCCTCTTCGCCAAGGAGCTAAACACATATGCTGACCCGAGTCAGAGATGCTGAAGAAGGATCCAGGGAAAGGTGGAACAATGGCAGGCTAGGCTGTCACTTTCCTCTAAGGAGGGGAGCCAGTAGATGACTGATGAAATGGCTCCTGCACATAGAACTCCATTTGCAGCATACCTTAAATGAAAACATAAAAGAAAAGGGATTCTGTGGAATGTCATTCAGCCGAACCTAGGTGACACATACAACCCCACTACATCTAATTAAGGCCTCTCCCTGTTCATCCCTTCAAATTCCCCTTCCTGGACTATAAATTTGGGACCAGAGACAAGGTCTTATATATCTTTGTACTTCCATGTTGGGTACAATATCTAGAATTCAATCTTACACACTCACCAAAAGACCTGAACCACAAGGACACAAACCTTCAAGATAGATCCCAAAATAATTTTGGCACTTTGATTAGACTAGACCCAGTAAACATGTATTGAGCACTAACTGTGTGCTACAAACTATGCTGTCCTAGACATTGCCTCTCCACTTCTATGGCACTGCTGTGAGGAAGGTATATACATCTTTCTTTTCAGATTAAAAAAGAAATCAAGCTTCAAGCAAGTTAAGCCACTTCTTTGAAGCTACATATTTAGAGAAAGGTAGGCTTAGCTTTAAATCCAGATTTTCTAAAGCTTTGTCCACTTCTGACTGTGAACTGGCTAAGGAGCCTATGTTTTCAGCCCTGATTTCAGGTGGTATTAAAAACATCAGTAGCACAAATTACAGGGGAGAACATCAAACTGGACTTTGGAAGCCTAGACTCACTCTCAATGGTGCTCTGGTGACAGTGGAAAGGGTAGGGCCAGGGTATTAACCCTGAGAAATGGGACTTTCAGCCAGTCAAACAAGTCCCATGCTAAAGCAGCAGTGACTGCTTCCAAGAGAAGATAATGAACTTGCAAATGAGATCCTGCCACCCCTCCTAGCTCTTGAGACCTGGCTATGATCTTCCATGCAGTAATCTGTTCACTAAGTTAATTTATGAAGGAAGTTGATCTAAAAGACCTTCACCAGAAAGAGGTGACAAGCAGTCAACAGAGGGAAGAAAAATAGGGGAGGGGAGTAGGAGTTGGGGGGGAAAAGCCAGAAAAACAGATCTGTCCCTGGAAGACTCCCTGGTGGAAAGACTGAATTGGATTTAGGAAAAAGAATGAATGAAGAGTGGCCACAATGAGTTGAATGAACTGAGTGGGTTAGAGAGGGGGTCTGTAATGTCAGTTCCCAAAATCTTACTTCTTATACCCTTAGTAGAAGGAGAAGTAGGGAGTTATCAGGAAATTCAGGCTTGAGGACATCAAGGGTATCTGTGGATGTAACAGTTCTTGATCTTAAAATAAGTTTAGTTAGAGGAAAATGATCAAGTAGAAGGAAAAACACAATGACCTGTCTGAATTATAAAAGCCCTTTCTCTGAATTTTTCTGTCCCACATTCCAGCATGATTCTCCATCTGAAGGATGAAGCTGAGGTAGAAAACATTAAGATTATTTTGGAGGACTAATGAATTGCTTTAATAAGTACAAAAAGATATCATTGGCCTAGAAGGATGAAGGTGGAGCAAGGAAAGTTTTGGCAATTTTTCAGCCTGTCCTGTATGAAATCTAACCAAACTGAAGAGTGCACCTTGGTAGAAAGAAAGTTATAAATTTTAAGATGTCATGTTTGAGGGGAACAAAAGTCACTCACATTTCAAGTCATAAGAAACCTTCACTTTCATGGCAGAGTAACGGCAGTAAGGTCTTTCGGAGTCTAGGTCATGTATTTACTTGCTGTGACCCTGGGCAAGTTCCCTACAGTCTGTGAAACCTATGGTGTTCACCTATAGCAACTGATGGTGATAATATCAACCTTTTAAGAGAGATTATGTGGGAAACATCCAACTCCTCCCACCAATTCAAATAGAGGCTCCATGTTACAAAGAGCTATGGAATAATCTTGGGAAAGAGTTGAAAAGTTGAATCTCTGGTAGATTAAGGCAAAGGTGGGAGAGTCTGATTTTCTTTTTCTTTTTCTTTTTTTTGAGTTGGAGTCTCACTCTGTCACCCAGACTGGAGTGCAGTGATGGCTCCCAGCCATGGCAGCCTCGACCTGCTGTGCTCCGGCAATCCTTCCACCTCAGCCTTCCAAGTAGCTGGAACTACAGGCGTGCACTACC
>NW_007027152.1:0-25653 GCF_000164805.1 Carlito syrichta | reverse complement strand
CCAGGTGGATCTCGAACCCGCGGGCTCAGGTAATCCACTCACCTCAGCCTCCCAAAGGCACGGGATTACAGGCTGAGCCACTGAGCCCGGCGAGAATCTAATTTTCTAAACATGATGACCTGTATTAGGGCCTCTATGAGATACTAACTGTATATTTTAAAATAAATGTATGGGTGGACATGGTGGCTCAAGCCTGTAATCCTAGCACTTTGGGAGGCCGAGGTGAGAGGATTGCCTGAGACTGTGGGTTCGAGGTCAACCTGGGCAACATGGTGAGACCTCATCTCTACAATAAATCAAAAAAATTATGCGGATATGGTAGTGTTTGCCTGTAGTTCCGGCTACTTGGAAGGCTGAAGCAGAAGGATTGCGGGAGGCCAGCAGGTCGACGCTGGGGTGGCTGTGAGCGTGCTACTGCACTCTAACCTGGGCAACAGAGTGAGACTCCAACACAAAAAAATAAAAAATAAATAAATGTGTGAAATAATTTTTGTAATTCAGACAGAGTTTAATTTCAGATTGAACTCAAATAGATACGCTTTATGAGGATAAGAATCTTGGCTTGTTTATTCATTTTTGTGTCTCAGTAGCTTAAATATAAATAATACATAAGTAAATTATGTATGTATAGAAATTATGTCTGTGTGTGTGTATATATATGTATATATAATTTAATATATATGAGTATATATATGGGAGCATATATACATATATTCCCAATGTATACTCCCAATGCTTAATTAAAGATATAGTGCCTTTAAGAGATTAATTGAAGGTTCCTGAGGAAATGGGGAAACATTTCTGTCTGGCTTCTTGTCTTAAAGTCCAATTATAGTGATAATATCAGATTGCCAAGTATGAAAACAAAGACAAGATAGAGATGAGAGCACACTGGAGTGTGTGTGTGTGTGTGTGTGTGTGTGTGTGTGTGTGTGTGTGTGTATGTGTATGTGTAAAAAGAGAGGGGGAGAGAAAAGATAGAAAGTATTCCTTAAGCACCAGAAGAAAATTATATGTAGTTAATGAGAAAAAAGGAAGAATAAAAAATAAAAAGAAAGATCATGTGGTAAATAAAGCATATGCAATGGCAGAAATAGACAGTGGTTACCATAAATATAAATAAGTAAAATCTTATTAATCAGAAATCAGATACAAGACTTCTGTTTTCTGGCAGAATATATTAGTTTTTAACAAGCCACCCCTCAAGCTGTAACAGCTAGAAAAAATATATATTTTCTTTAAAAAATTGTATTTATAGCTGTAGAAGTAGAGGATTGGATGAACCAAAGTTTCAAAGAGGAAAGAACCCTTCCCAGATGAACTGCAATCATCACCTGTTTTTTTTCCCCAGGGGCATTTTCTGAGCCTAGGCACAGGCTGAGGATTGATTGGATTCTTCATAGAGGGGCTGTTCTAGGGAATAGAGGATTCAGGGAGCTTTCTGACGACTTTATAGGCTGACATGACAGATTGGTAATTAGAGAAACCCAAAACTTGCCACCAGTTTATCTACCAGAAACCAAAGGTGAAATGATTCACACTAAAGCTAAAACCCAGCCCAACTCAGCACAATACCTATATTGATGTGATCATTCTCTTGTCTGCTTAAGAGAGAAAAGGAAAAATCCCCTTTAGTGAAAAATAACATACATATTAATCACTATGATACTTTATACAAAATGTCAAACATGCAAAAAAAACATGAAACAAGCAAAACATGTGAAAATAAATTAGAAAGCTTAATAAACAAGAGAGAAAAACACAGATTATCCACATGTTGAGGCAATGACTTTAAATACCTATTATAAGTATGTTAAAGATAAAAGAACAAAGATCAACAAGATATATGAAAAAATAAAGGTTAGCAACAGAACTGGAATCTATTATTTAAATAAAAACAGATTCAGATTAAGATAAGAAAAAAAAGTACTTAAAATAAAAAGATGTGAAAAGCTTGGACAAAGATACACCAGGCAAAAATGAGCACAGGCCAGAAGCACAATTGATAATGCATCTGACTACAGGTCAGAAGATTCAGAAATAAACCAAAAGAAATATAGGATAGCAATATTAATATTAATGCCAAGATAAATTAGAAATTAATGTAAAACATCAAAATGGAAAAAGAGGCATGTTATTATAGACAAGTAAAGAATAGATCAAGAAACTAGAATATTAAATATCATAAATATTCCTAACAATTTAACCCCGTTATATTAATTAATTAATAAACCAACAATTTTATTTGGAGATTTAATACCCACTCAGAAACTAACAGACCGCTGGGCTCGGTGGCTCAGCCTGTAATCCCATGATTTGGGAGGCTGAGGTGAGTGGATTGCCTGAGCCTGCGGGTTTGAGACCCACCTGGGCAACTTGGCGAGACCTCATCTCTACATTAAATCAAAAATTAGCCGGGTGTGGTAGCACGCGCCTGTAGTTTCAGCTACTTGGAAGGCTGAGGTAGAAGGATCATCGGAGCCCAGCAGATCAAGGTTGCAGTGGCCAGGAGCGTGCCACTGCACTCCAGTCTGGGTAACAGAGTGAGACTCCAACTCTAAAAAAAAAAGAAACTAATAGACCAAGCAGATTTAAAATATGCAAAGATAGAGATTTGGATAACAAAGTCAATAATTCTAAATTATTAAATGATAGACAAATAAATACATAGATGCAATGTTTACACACAGCAAATAGAAAATTTACATTTTTTTGTTTACACATGAAACATTAACAATAATTGGCCATATACTAGGCAACCAAAGAAAAGTTACTGATATCGAAAGACTAGAGATTATACAGACTATGACCTCAATCTATAATACAATAATATTTTAAAATAACTAAAAAAGAATATATTGAATTTTACAAATCTAGAAATGTACCATATATTATAAAATAACCAACAAAACGTATTTTATATTTATATAGCATACACACACATATATATGTATAATCTCACATCCAGTTGTAATGTTTTTAGAACAAAATGGTCATTTGTTCTAAAAACACACAGAGCAGTCATTAGAGGAAACTTTATAGCTTTAAATATACTTATTAAAAAGCAATAGCGAATGAAAACAAATAAAGCAAGCAGTGAAATCTAGAAACTGGGAAAATAGTAGCAGTATAAATTCAAAGAAATAAGAAAAATAGAAATAATAATGATAGGGACAAAAAGAAAAAAACAGAGAAGATAAAGAAAATCAAATCATTTTTTCTAAAAGATAAGTTTCTCTGACAAAACCAATCAAGAAATAAAAGCAAAGCATTCAAATATTCCAAATGAAAGAGAAAAGCTAGCAAGTGACAGGGAAAAAAATAGGTCAAAATGGTTCCAGTCTTTTTCTTGACATTCCAATTTGCAGAGGCATCTTTGGAATGCCATAATCTTCTACCTATCCATGGATACTTTCTGAAGCATCCTCACCCACTGCATATACAAAGAGAACATGGGGAGCGGGCACTACTGTCTATGCTTTTTATCTCTCTCCTATCTCCCTTAATGCTGCTGCATGATCATCCCACACCACACTGGAAGTTGTCTCATGAAGGCCTTTTCTGAAAACTTCTTAGAAGTGCATTTTTAAGGATGCCTAGAGAAAAATGCCATTATGATGATTTTCAGGAACAAATCTAGATGTTTGTATAACCCCTTTCCCAGCACTGAAGTTTGGCACTTCAGGAGATGCACAAAAAATGAGAAATTGCTAACTTTTCAAAGTCTTTCCTCTTTATTCCCACGAAGTCTCCAGTAGGGAAAATTTTTTTCTCTTTCTTCCTGTCAGTTTTAGACCTCACCTAAATACACTTCAATGATCTAATCTACCAAGCCCATCTTTTTATAAACAGTCATCTTTCCATATCTGTGGGGGGTTGGTTACAGGACCTCTGTGGATACCCGAATTTGTGGATGTTCAAGTACCTTATAGAAAATGGTACAGTATTTGCATATAATCTATGCAAGGCCCTCTGTGTATTTTAACTTATCTCTGGATTACCCTTAATACCTAATATAATGCCTACACATTTCATTTGTGTGGATGGATTCAACATAGTTCTCAGCATGTGGCAAATTCACATTTTGGCTTTTAAAACTTTGTTGAGGTTTTTCTTCCCAACTATTTTTAATCCTTGGTTGGTTGAAGCCATGGATGCAGAACCCATGGATATGGAAGGCCAACTGTACCATACTAAAGAAAGAGATAATGGAAGTTAGAAATCGTTTTCTGACTTTAATATTTCTGTACTTCTATTTTCTTGTTCCATGCCTAAAGTCAAATAATGCTTACTAGAAGAATTCTTCCTACACCATTTCATTCCCATTCTGAAAACCACATTGATAGCATAAACATATTAAAAGAAATCAATTATATACAATGGAAATAAAAAGACAAGACATTCACATTTTAAATTAAAGCTAAACGTATTTAGATTGAAATGTGATTAAATGTTGATTTAAGGAAACGGACCACTTTAAAGTGATTCTTCTTATCCAATAACTTGATATAATTCTCTATTTATTCACTTTTTTTCATCTCCCCTTGGTAAATTTTAATTTCTTTTAAATAAAATAAATTATTGCTTTTGGAATCCCACTCCTTTCTTCTACATTTAATTTCCTTCATCCTGAAGTTTTTTCTTCATTATATACTTCATTAAGAGTGTCTATGTGTATTAAATTTTATTTTTATGTCTTTAAGTTAAAATGGATATTTTTTTAAAAACCTTATTTTTATAAGCAATTTCTTATTTTTTTAGTCTCGCTCTATTTTAAGCATACTTTTTTTTTAACTTTTTTTTAGATTGTTTTATTTGAATTTCTTTAAATTCTAACTATAACTCACAGTGAATTGTGTATTTTGGATTGCAAGTTTGTCTTCAATGGCCTTGATGATAATGCCATGTCATCTGAATTTGGAAGTGTTTTTTCAGAGAGATTTTGAATTTACATTTGCCAAGCATCACAAAGATATCTTATCTGGGGAATAATGTCTGTGTCATGGTTACAGGTCTCATGGGTAGTATAGATTTCAACCCAAGCCCACTCATGGAGCAAAGTCAGTATGTAGATGTCTCAGGAGAGATTTTTTTTCTTCTCCTAGGGGTCAGTCAGAAATACATTTCCTTGTACTCTCAATGTGCCTCTTTGTCAGTAGGTTATTTTTTTTTTAGTCTGCTCCTTACACTGAGGGAAATACCCTTCAAAGATTCTCGCTTTATGCAAGATTCTCGCTCTCTCAACCTCACCTAACCTAGGTGTAAATTCTCATTCCCTGGGACTGCGCAGGCATTAGAAACCAAGTGCATGTCTCATAGGATCTACAACCCTGAATTTATTCGCTTGCCACAGGGCAGCAACAGCATCAGCTCATTCACTTACACTCCAATTTTTACTTATTTTGCTTTGTTTGGTTCCTGGGAATTTTCTTTTCTTTTTTAAAAGGTGAGCTAAAAATTTCTACTTTCTCCTTTACATTTTATTCAGAATTTATGAATATTTGCAGCAGAAGGAATTTTAAGGAACTTGACCAACTTGCCAGAAGTAGTTCATATTATTTTCTTAATACAAGTTTTATGCATTTCTTGCTCAATATATTTCCATTTGTTTGTTTATTTCTGATGGAATTTGGTTTGAGAAATGGGATTTTTTCCATTTATTGATTTTTTTTACTATTTATTTCTGGTATATAGGAAAAGTACTAATCTTTATAAATGCTTTAAACCTTTTAGCATTACTAAATATAATAACTAGCTTAAATAGATTATCAAGTGATTATCAGGAAGATGAATATATTTAATATAAAAAATATTTAAAATACGTTTTTTTCAATCATTATAATGTATATTTGCTTTTTAAATTTTGCATTGTGTGGCTACCTCCTGAATAAATATATTTTTAAAGTAGTAAAAATAACGTGGATTCTTATCTTCATTTTGAACAAAATTGCTTCTGCTTTTTCAAAGTTTTCTGTGTTGCCTGTTTGAGAAAATATCTTTGTCATTTTAAGGATGAGTTCTATTTCTAATACAGGGAATTTAAAAGTTGGGAATGGCTATTGAACCATCCTTGCATTTTTATAATAGATTTTTCCTTAGTTTTGATTCAGTTTGCCTTAAAATATGTTGCTGGATTTGATTGGCAAGTATTTTATTTGAAGTTTTACATTTTAAATTATAAATTATCCTGATCAGATATAATCAGATATTTGCTGTCATCCTCTTCTCTTTCCTTCCTTCCAAACTGGATACCGGTCTACAAACTTTTTTCTTCTTGGTGTCATTCTTATATTTAAAGGGTTCTAAAGAGTACCTGACTACAGTAAGTTCAACAGTAATCATTCTACTTTCTTCCTTCTGTCTTTCTTTATATATGAAGTCTTGACTCTGAAATCGATAATTTAATAAAATTAATTTGGAAATGTGTCATTGTTTCTAGAGAATAACAATTATTGAAGAATAGTTTGTTTCAATAATTAAGTTGACAGTTGGAAAGACAATTAGAAGAATCATACTGGCCCAGTGCTTTTGCTAAAGCCAAAATTTTGACATTTAAAAATGTTATCCTTAGTTAATTGTTGTGTAGATTTTTAACTTATTGAATAAGTTCTGTTGATTTATATTTTTCCAACAGCAGCAGAAGTTTTACTGTAATGATCAAAATGATAGTTTAGATCTCAATATATTATCCAGTTTTAATCAACTTTGGTAAATATTTCTGTCACTTTTTTTACTTCCATTGTTTTTTCTTTTCCTTTGTATAATTTTAAACTTGGTTAACAGTTATAATTTTACTATTGCTTAAAATTATATAAATAAAAACATAATTTTCATTCAATTTTTTCTTAAAATATTTTGATTGTTGAAAATAATGCAGCCGGGCTCGGTGACTCAGCCTGTAATCCTGCACCTTTGGGAGGCTGAGGTGAGTGGATTGACTGAGCCCGTGGGTTAGAGACCCACCTGGGCAACTTGGCAAGACCTCATCTCTACAATAAATCAAAATGAGCCGGGCATGGTAGCGCATGCCTGTAGTTTCAGCTACTTGGAAGGCTGAGATGGAAGGATCGCTGGAGCCCAGCAAGTAGAGGCTGCAATGGCCGGGAGCGGCCACTGCACTCCAGTCTGGGTGACAGAGTGAGACTCCAACTCAAAAACAAAAAAAAGAAAGAAAACAATACAATCTCTGATTTTTTTGTATTTATATTTGCTTAACTTATATTTTTCTCAGTCATTTGTTTTGCAGCTTTCTGAGTCAATTTTTTCACGAGATTTTTTTCACAATTTGAGATTTTTGCTCAGCATAAACATTTAAGCAGTTTGCATTTCTTATAATAACTGATGTCCTTCTATCATTTTATAATGTTTTCTGAGGTTTTCTTGTTCTCTGTTCACTTTTATATTTTAGTGTTTATATTTATTTATATTTATATTTGAGCTGACAATTTGTATTGATTTAAAATGTATAAATAATGTTCACTTTAGGCATATTTTCCCAAATATCAACATTAATAATAAACCCATAGTTATTAATTCCCTTTATAAAGATAATGGAATTTTACACATTTAATTCTTTCCATCCTTCTTTCTATTAGAATCTATGGTTGATAGTTGTGTTTTACATTTAGTTCATTATTATCTATTTTTACATTTTGAGGGGGACCCCAAAAAACGGAATTTATTTATAAAAAATTGTGTATTTATTCTTGCATGTTTAAACTTCGGTCACCTTCAAAGTACTCTTAGTTTGATGCAATACAGCAATTGAGATGCTTTTTCCACTGCTCAAAACAGTTTTTGACTCATCCATTTGGATACCTTTTAGTGCTTCTGCTCTTTGTTTGTTTTCACTTCTTCCACATTAGAAAAACGTTTCCCTTTGAGGACTTTTTTCATCCAGAGAAACAAAAAAAAAGTTGCTTGGGGGTGAGATCAGGCAAATAGGGAAGGTGAAGCATGAGGGTCAAACCTTTTTTGGGTTACAAACTGCTGAATATTCAGCACAGTGTGGGCAGATGTGCTCATAAAACAGCCATCATGAAATGGGTAAGCAGATTGAAAAAGTCTCCAAAAAAAATGTACTGAAGCTGAATGCAGCCTCTCACAACAGCACTAGCCAGTATGCTGATGTTTCTTACCTAGCATAGAAAGTCTGTACTACAAGGGGCCCACCCTCCAAAAGATCATTTTATTTTTTGAGGGGGTCTCCCTCGTGTGTTTTTAAGTTTATCAAGATTAATGATATATGCATTTTGTTTCATAGCAAAATCATAGATCTGATTCTGAGTTTAAATTTATTTCTATAAAATAAATTTACACAACATATTTTCCACTTGTAAGTACTTTGTTTTGAGTATTCTTTCAGTTAGCTTGATCCAAGATTTTCAGAATTGATTATATAGACTTTGGTGAACATCAAGACTTTTCAAGGGATATATGGGTGTAGGTGGTTTTACTATAATAATTTTCCAGAACAAATTTTATATGCATTTTAATGTAATTTATTTGCTTGTAAGGTTTTAGACAAGTTATCTTTCTCATCAGCCTTTTCACAGTCATCTTTAACCACACTTCTCATGCTTTCCATATTTTCTGACACATTGCTCTATAATCTCAAAAACCCTGGACACGAAATATATGGATAAATGGAAACATTTGGTATCAGGGAAGTTCATTTAAACAAGACACCCTAAATTCATCACCTTCTACCAATCTTGTTAAGATATTTTTCCAATAAAAGTACTTTTTGAGTTCAATAGTTTTTTCAAATGTTTTCATAAATTTTTATTGCTAGGATCACATTTATACAAATAATAATCGTAATGATAAGTCAATCAGAATAAATCTTTTAAACCTTACGTCTATATGTAATCAGGAAATAAAAATAAATAAATTTATATTTAGGTATACATTTTTGGCTACAGAGAAGAATAAAAGAGGAATTAATTCAAGATTTCCAAGCATAAATATGTGGTACATTAGAATATAATTCTGGGAGGACATAGAATGAATATATGACGTAAAGTAGAAAGTACTGACACCATCCCTCTCTTCAATATTTATCCAAAAGAAATGAAAACATATGTTCATACAAAGACCTATATATGAAAGTTCATAGCACTTTATTCATAATCATCAAAAACTAGAAACAGCACAAATGTTCTTCTCAACTAGAAATAAGCAAATGGTGATGTATCTACACATGGGATATTAGTAATAAAAAAGAACAAACTCTTGATGCATGTAACAACATGGATGGCTCTCAGTTACATTATGCTGAGTGGAAGAAACCAGAGACCAAGGCTGTTTTCTATGCCATGCCATTTATGTATTATCCTGGAAAAGTCTAACTATAAAGACAGAAATCTGATCGGTGTTTCCAGGGGCTAGAATGGAAAGAGAGGATGACTACAATGAGCATAAGGAAACTTCAGGATAGTATAAATATTCTATTTTTTCATTGAAGTGTGGATTACATGACCACATACATTTCTTAAAACCCATCAACTACATCTAAAAAAAAGAAGTTTACTCTAGATAAGTTATACTTCAATAAAGCTGATTTCTTTTAAAAGTCATTATTTACTTTCTTTATCATTTGCATCTATTATAATGTGTGATAAAAATGCTAATGACAGATTGAAATGTGTAAAGAAATTTTGCATGGTATTCTTTTGAGACAGTAGGAAAAAAAAAATTGAAGACCATTAGGCCTAATAAAAAATGGATACCTGAGAATGTATTTCTGTTGCAACTGTAGTGGATGACAATTTAGCTGGATATACAATCTGGCTCATGACATGTTGTCCTTCACAATATCAGCTATTGCTTCATTGTCATCTGCTTTTAGTTTTGTGACAGAGGAATGTAGCCAGGTTAATCCATTTTAGAATATCTGATTTTGTTTGTCTTCTACCTGGGTACATGTGGATGTTTTCTTTAAACTTAAAAATTCAAATTTTCTTCTTGTTTTATTTTTGTTTTTTAGAGAAGGAGGTCTCACTATGTTGCCCAAGCTGGTCCCAAGCCCCTAGCCTCAAGTGATCCTCCTGTTTCAGCCTCCCAAAGTGCTGTGATTACAGGTGTGAGCCACCACACCTAGCCAACATTCAAATTTTCAATAGAGTGAATCCATTAATTTTTATAGGGTTCTGTTTAAAAATTTCAGAATTATTTTTCAAATTTTGCGTCTCTTATCATCGCTTCAGTCTCGTTTTTCTGGTTTCTATTTTGGAAACTCCAGATACTTGGTCATTAGACTTCCATTCTCTGCACTTCACATCTATCAATTTATAGTTTGCATTTTAAATGTCTTTACCCTATTGCTTCACATTTCAAGGGTGATTCTCAAATTCATCTTCTACATCACTGATAACATTTTCCACAATGCTTATTTGTCTTTCAAAGGCATCTAATACAATATAAATTTCACCCGGGCATTTTCAGCATCTTTTGTCTTATCCAGTTTCCTTTTGCTGATTTGCCTTTGTTTCAGTCAGTTGTACTAGTGTCTCAATCTTGTGTCTTATCATACTGAATTGTATCAAGAATCCAAAGGAGAAAGTGTAAAACATTTACTTCTGTTTCTGTTCTTCTCCTGCACACCAGGAGCTGTGTTCTTGTTTATGTTGTGGGTTATTTTGAATAGATGTTTTCTGTTATTGTTGTTTTTTATTTTCTCATTTTCGAATGGTAAAAACTCTTTCAAGACCAGATGTTTATCAAAAGAGAGAGTATAGTTAAAGATATTCCTTTGAATTTTCTCACTGTCCACCTGGTGTGGTTAGAATTTTCCTTTCAGATTGTAAGATATAGCTCTGGTAGATGTAATTTTGCAGGACTTGTACAGAGATGCTGCCACAACCTGAGAGGCTTAGGGTGAAGGACAGTCTGAACACACTCCCAGTCAGAGGAAGTAACTCTCCACTTCTTTGTGTTGAAAGGTGCTGCAGGGTCACCAGTCTGTATTAAGTTATCGATTTGGGCTGATTTATATTTCAAGTGCCCCTTGACCCCTGGCTTTGAATCGGAAGAGGACCTGGTACCTAGAAGCTTTCTCACAGGGGGAGCCTCTTTTAGCTCATTCATGTGGGAGTGATCTATACCAACAAATGTGATGGCAGATGAATGCTCCCTGGCTGTCATAAGCGTCACCCTCAAGCAGCCACTGCCACTCTAAATTAGGAGGCACAAGAAGCTTCTTCATTTGATCTTAGCCAAAAAGCTGAGAAGTGATGGAAGTTTCTTCAGTACTCCCTTGCCAGGTCATTACACCACTTCCTCAGCAGGAGAAATAGGAGCCAGATTTTGGTGCTCTCCTTCAATCTGACCCCACCTACAGTACATGGAGCAGACATTTTTCAAAACTTCTGTGGATGACACCCTCTCTAATTTCTAAATATAGGTTTTTATTTTACCATTTTTTCCCCATTTTTATTTTAGATTCCCGGAGTACAAGTGCATGATTGTTACATGGACATATTGTGTAGTAGGGGGTGGATTAGGTCTCAGTCCAAGACATGCCCCAAGTGTATAGAGCTTTCAGTGCCTCAATTGAACTGATTTATTGGATTTAGACACTCTCCCATCTCTCTGGAAACACTGATTGATTCTCACCACTCTGAATTCCTGCACCCATAGGCTGTTCCCTGGAACGCTGCATGCCACTGCTGTCATCCTCTGGCTGTGTTTATACTCACACCTGCTTGTGCCAATTCCACTTGTTATTTTGTTTGTTTGTTTTGTTTTTCCATATCAAGGCTTTTTAAAAATTTATTTTATTTTAAAGATGTGGGGTACAACTCAGAATTAGCTATACAAGTGGTCATTGTACAGGTAAAATTTGGGTCTTCTTTTGGTCCCCACTTTGCCTGGTTTGAGATGAGGTACACTTACTAATGTTATGTGCCCCTGACCCCCACCTCTGGCTATTCCCAGCTACTGCCAATTTCCCCTTTTAGAAAAAAAAATTTTTTTTTTTTTGAGTTGGAGTCTCACTCGGTCATCCAGACTGGAGTGCAGTGGCCGCTCCCGGCCACCGCAGCCTCACCTGCTGGGCTCTGGCGATCCTTCCGCCTCAGCCTTCCAAGTATCCGGAATTACAGGCATGCACTACCACGCCCAGCTGATTTTTTGATTTATTGTAGAGATGAGGTCTCGCTGCCCAGGCGGGTCTCGAACCCGTGGGCTCAGGCAATCCACTCACCTCAGCCTCCCAAAGGCGCGGGATTACAGGCTGAGCCACCAAGCCCGGCTTTAAAAAAATATTTTATTTTATTTTATTTTATTTTAAAAATGTGGGGTACAATTCAGGATTAGGTATACAAGTGGACATTGTACAGGCAAAGTTTGGGCTTCCCTTTAGTCCCCAATTTGCCTGGTTTGAGATCAGTTACCCTTATTGATGTTGTGTCCCTCCCCACCCCACACCTGCAGTATCCCACTACTGCCAATCCCTTTTTTATAGTGTTATGGTAAATGATCAGGGTTCACTTATGAATGAGAACATGTGGTATTCTGTTCTTTGTTTTTGTGATAGATCACTAAGTATGATAGTCTCTAAATCCGTCCAAGTTGCTGCAAAGTCTATAATTTTGTTCTTCTTTATGTCTGTGTAACATTTCATTATGCATATGTACCACATTTTTTTTATCCAGTCCAGTTTTGATGGGTAGCACGGTTGGTTCCATGTTTTTGCTATTGTAAATAGTGCTGCAATAAACATGAGGATGCAGGTATCTTTTTTTGTAAAATGCTTTGAGTTCCTCCAGGTATATTACCAGTAGGGAGGTTGCTGGGTCATATGAAAGGTCAAGTTCTAATTCTTTTAGAAATTACCTCACTGTTGTCCATAGTGGTTGAACTAGTTTGCATTCCTACTAGCAGTTTAGAAACATTCCCTTTTCTCCACATCCTCACTAGCATCTGTTGTTGTTTGTTTTATTAATAATAGTCATTCTTATTGGAGTTAGGTGGTATCTCAATGTGGTGTTGATTTGCATTTCTTTGATGATTAGTGAGGCTGAGCACTTTTTCTTGTATCTGTTGGCTGCCCATATATCTTCTTTGAAAAGTGTCTATTCATGTCTTTTGCCCACCTTTTAATGGAGTTGTTTATTTTTTACCTTTCAGCCCATTTGAGTTCCTTGTAGAGCCTGGATGTTAGGCCTTGGTCAGATGCATAGTTGGCAAATATTTTTTTCCATTTTGTGGGCTGTCTCCCCACTTCCTTGATGGTTTCTTTTGCTTTGCAGATGCTTTTCAGTTAATTGAGGTCCCACTTGTCTATTTTATCTCTTATGGCATGGACACCTGGCATTTTCATCAGGTAACTGGTTGCCTACTCTGATTTCTGTAAGGGTGTCTCCTTCATTTTCTAAGATTCTTATAGTTTGAGGTTTTATGTTTAGGTCTTTGATCCATGCAGAGTTGACTTTTGTGTATGGTGATAAGTAGGGGTCCTGTTTCGATTTTTGCACGCGGTCTGTCAGTTTTCCCAGCACCATTTACTGAATAGGTTCTCCTCTCCAGTGGTTGTTGGTGGAGGATTTGTCAAAGATGAATTGGTTGAGAAATTGAGGTTCCACTTCTGGAATCTCTATTCTGTTTCATTGGTCCCTATGCCTCTTAATGTACCAATACCAGGCTGTATTGATTATTGTTGCCCTATGGTAAAGTTCAAGGTCTGGAAGTGATACCTCCTGTTTTGTTTCTTTTGCTAAGGATTGTTTTGGCTGTTTGTGGTCATTTCTATTTCCATATGAATTTCTGTATCATCATTTCCAGGTCTGAGAAGAATGATGTTGGTAATTTAATGGGTATTATGTTGAATCTGTAGATTGCCTTTGGTAGTATGGACATCTTAACAATGTTGATTCTTCCTATCCATGAACATGGAATAGTTTTCCATTTGTTTGTGTATTCTTGGATTTCTTTGAGCAGTGTTTTGTAAAGGTCTTTCACTTCTCTGGTTAGGAAGATACTGAGGTCTTTCTTTCTTTCTTTCTTTCTTTCTTTCTTTCTTCTTCTTCTTCTTCTTTTTTTTTTTGGTAGCTATTGTGAGTAGGATTGTGCTTTTTATTTGGTTCTCTGCATGTTTATTGCTAGTATATAAGAATGTGACTGTCTTTTGCACATTTATTTTGTACCCTGAGACTGTCACAATCCTTTATCAGTGCAAGGAGGTTTTTGACAGGTTCTCTTGGATTTTCAAGGTATAGGATTATACCATCAGCAAAGAAGGTTAACTTAACTTTTTTCCTATTTGAATGCCTCTGATTTCCTTCTCTTGTCTAATGCTCTTGCTAGGAATTCCAACACAATGTTGAACAGAAGGGATGAGAGTGGGTTGCCTTGTCTTGTTCCAGTTTTCAGGGGAAATGCTTCCAGTTTCTGCCCATTTAGCATTATGCTGATCGTGAGTTTATCATATTTGGCACTTACTATTTTGAGGTATGTTCCTTCTATGCCTAGGTGTTCGAGTGTTTTTATCAAGAAGGGATGCTGGATTTCATCAAAGGCTTTTTCTGCATCTAATGATTTAATCCTCTTTTTACATCTGTTGATGAATTTAATTGCATTTATGGTCTTGCAGATGTTGAACCAGCCATGCATCCTGGGGATGAAGCCTACTTGGTTATGGTGGATGGTTTTTGAGATGTGTTGTTGGATTCAATTGGCTACAATCTTGTTGATAATTTTTGCATCTATGTTCCTTAGGGATATTGGTCTGTAGTTCTCCTTTTTGTTGGATCTTTACCTGGTTTGAGTATCAATGTAATGTTAGCTAGTAAAATGATTTGGGGAGAATTTCATCTTTCTCAATTGCCTGGAATACTTTCAATAGGATTGGTATCAGCTCCTCCTATTATGCTTTGTAGAATTCTGCTAAAAGTCTAGTCCAGGGCTATTTTTTCTAGGTAGTTTTCTTATTATGGAGTCAGTTTCCTGGGTTGCTATTGGCCTATTTAGTGTCTCAATGTCTTATTGTTTCAACCTTGGGAGGTTGTGTGAAGTCAGAAAGTCCTCCATTTCATTTAGGTTATCAAGTTAGTTTCCATACAGGTGTGCATAGTAGTTGCTGATAATCATTTGTATTTCTTCAGGGTCAGTTGTAATTTGATCTTTTGCATTTCTGATTGTGTTTATTTGGGCTTTTTCTTGGTCATTCTGGCTAAGAAGTCCATCAATTTTGCTTATTATTTCAAAGAAGAAGCTTTTTTTTTTTGATTTTTTAAATGATATTTTTGTGTTCTATGTCCTGTATTTAAGCTTTTACTTTGGTGATCTGGATTCTTCTGCTGAAGTTACAGTTTTAGTGGTCTTGTCTTTCCAGCTCCCTTAGGTGATTTGTTAGGTTGTTAACTTGTGATCTTTCCATTTTCTTGATGTGTGTTCAGAGAAATATAATTTCCCCTCTTAGAACTGTTTTCATGGCATCCCAGAGGTTTTGGTAAGATGTTTCTTCACTTTTGTTTGTTTCTGTTTTGATTTCTGTGTTGACCCATCATGCTGTTTCATATCCATGTCTTTGTGGGTTTGGGGGAATTATGTTGGTGTTGATATTTATTTTTATTCCCCTGTGGTCTGAGTAGGTGCATGGCAGTATTTTGATCTTATGAAATTTGTTTATGCTTGATTTATGGCCAAGGATGTGATCGATCTTGGAGTACATTCCATGTGGTGTTGAATAGAATGTATATTCTGTGGTTATTGGGTGAAGTGTTCTGTAGGTATCTATTAAGTCCATTTGGTCAAGTGTCAAGTTGAAGTTGGAGCTCTCTGTTGATTTTTTGCCTCAATGATCTATCTAGGGTTGTTAGTGGGGTATTTAAGTCCCGAGCTATAATAGTGTTAGAGTCAATATCTTTTTTTAGCTTACTTAGTAGTTGCTTTTAAATACTGGTACTCCTGGGTTGGGAGAATATATGTTTAGGATAGATATTTCTTGTTGATAGATTGAACCTTTAATCATTATGTAGTATCCTATTGTATCTTTTAAAATTTTTGATAGCTTAAAGGCTTTTTTGTCTGGTATTAAAATCTTGACACCTGTCTTCTTTTGTGATCCATTCACCTGGAAATTAGTTTTCCATCCTATAACTCTGAATCTGTGTCTGTATCTTGTGGTGAGATGAGTTTCCTGGATGTGGCAAGTTATTGAGTCATGGTTTTTTAATCCAGTTTGCCATTCTGTGTCTTTTCAGTGGTGTATGGTCCATTCACACTCAAGCTGATTATTGAAATGTGATTGTTTATGCTCATCATGAAGTTCTTATAGTGTTTTTTTTCTGTGTTTGTTTGCTTTCTTTCAACTTTTGGGTTGATGTATGTTTGTGTTTTCAAGTTTGCAGTCACTATGTATTCTCTGTTGATTCTGTGTTCTGTTCTCTTGGGAAGTTCATGGTCATTCTTTTCTCTTTCTTTCTTTCTTCTTTGCTTAATACCTTTATAAATGTCTCTTGAAGAGCTAAACTGGAAGCTGCATAATCTCTTAAGGATTGGATTACTGGGAAGGATATTAATTCTCCATCACTGATGAAGCTGAGCTTGACTGGGTAGGAAATTCTTGGATGAAATTGTTTATCTTTAAGGACTATGAACACTGGACTCTAGTCCCTTCTAGCTTGTAGTGTTTCTGCTAATAGGTCTGCTGATATTCAGATTGGTTTTCCCTGACAGGTAGTCTGACTTTTCTCTCTTGCTGCCTTTAGGACTTTTATTTTGTGCCTACTTTGTGTGGGTGAATTACTATGTGTCTAGGGGTTGGTCTTCTCATTTGATGTCTTGCAGAGGTTCTCTGTAACTCTTGTGTTTGGATGGTCACATCTCTGGTGAGATGGGAAAAGCTTTCTTGGATAACCTCCTGGAATACTTGCTCCAAGGTGTTCTCCATTTGCATTTCTTCTTCTGGGATACCTATCAGGTGTACTTTGGCCTCTTGATATAACCACACATCTCTTGGAGGTTTTGTGCTTTCTTTTTGAGTTTTCTTTCTATGTTTTTTACAGATCGGGTTAATTCCATGTTTTGTTCTTCAAGTTCTGAGATTCTTTCTTCTGCTTGACTAATTCTGCTTTCCATGCTTGTCATCTTATCATTTATTTCCTGGTTGAAATTTTTATGGTCAAAATTTCTGTTATAAATTCTTTCAGTGCTGCATCTTGTCATTCTTGAGTTTTATTCACTCTTTCCATCCATTCCTTAATCCCTACTATATTCTGGGGCCACTTGTTGGTGACTTTCATTGTTTGGTCTCTGAGGTCTGATTTTTCAGGCATTTTATCTTTATTGTCCTGGCAATTACCTGTGTTCTTCTGTTGATTTTTCCTCATTTGTGACAGATCTCTTTCTTTTCCCTTTAGTTCCATTACTCATTGGCAGTGGGAGAGGCTTTTACTTCTGATATTGCTCAACCCTCTATTCATTCCTGGTCAGAGCTCTGAATTTGTTCTATTTTTAAACAGGGATGTGGGTGGGAAGCTTTGCTGTCTCTTGTAGTTTTGAGAGTTGAATAAGGTAGAGGATGGGGAGCTAGAATTCAAAAACTACTTGCAAATCACAATGTTTGTGGTATGGTTTCCCTGAGACCCATTCCCCATCAATGGTATGAGTTTGCACCCCCTAAGTCTAAGATACAGTGATAGCAATGAGGAGAACAGAGAAAAGTAGAATGACATAAGATGGATAAAAATAAAACACAGAAAAACAAAAGCAGAAACCAAAGCAAAAGACAATTAAACACACACATACACAAACCAAAACAAACTGAGGGGAAAAAGCAAAACAAACAGAAAATAAAAAACAGGAAAATTAAACACACACACACACACACACACACACACACACACACACACACACACACCAAAACAAATAAAAAAAGAAAGAAAAAAATTTAAATTGAACCCTCACATATATATTCACACACATTAAACTAAAAAACAGAGAAGAACAAAAAAAAAGCCAAACATTCAGAGAAAACTGAAAGATGAACACTCAATCATTCATGTATATATATAAACAGAAAACAAAAAAATGAAAGAAAGAAAGAAAGAGTAGGGAGAGGAAATCCTGATCAAACCCTCACATACATATTCGTGCACAAAGAAAAAGTTAAAAATAAAAAAATAAAAACAAAGAAGCAAACAAAACAACCAAAAAACAACCTGCCCTCTTGTGGCAGTTTCTGTAATTGTTCCTCTCAGCTGCTCACAGATAAGCCCCTCTGCTATCTCCTGTAGAGCTTCAGCCTCATTCACCATCTCCTCAGTGTCCCACCTGGGGAAGGAGGAGGCGGTGGTGGAGGTGACTGAGGCTTCAGTCTTCTCCTCCCACTCTCTTATTTTCAGGGGGATCCCCTCCAGTAGGGAAGGGCAGGATTGTCTCTTCCCCAGGTGCTGGTGAAGGGCACTCCAGTCAGGCTTATCCTGGAGTGGAGTCCTCCTATTGCAGCTGATGTCCTGGATCTTCCTGGGTCCATCCCTCTCAGTTGTGCCCCAGTCATGGGTCTGGCATTCAAAGGATTGCTGGGGAGGAGGGAGTTGTGTAAACCCCCAGACTCACTGCTGATCTCTTTAAGGGCCTTCCTCACCCTTTTCTGGTCACACCCTTTGTCCCACAGTTGGCTCAGGGTAAGGGGCTGGGCGCCTGAGACTCAGCACTCATCCTGTCCCTCCAGAGTTTGTGCTTTCTGGATAGTCCCTCTGGGTCATGATCAACCTCTGAGTAATTAATCCATCAATCACAGAGATTGGAACTGTCAGTCCATGGTGAGCAAGCCAGAGCACTTCCCTGCACAGTTTTTAAGATGGTGGCAGGTTGCCTCTTTCATCTTCTCCAGTGGAGCTCTGTCTCTGGCTCCCTTGCTATCCTCCCTCTACAACCCTTGCTGCCAGTATCCAACCAGGCAGTGTAGTAGTGAGGCAGAGCCTGGAGCCCGCAGTCACTCTTGGTAGCTTCTTCCCAGGAAGGGCTTTGCTGATTTTAAAAAAAAATGGTTCTCAGCTTCTGCACCTAGGAAGTGCTAGGATCCAAGCAGAGCTGCTGCGACACCAGCCTCTTCACCAGGAAAACCCTGGTCACTTGCTCCTGAGTCCCCACTCAGTCAGCCACTCACATACCCACTTACTTACAGACACGTTCACAAAATTTTCCACTCACTCACTCACACTGGGGCTCACATAGTCTGGCCAGCTCTGCTACTATCTTCCCAGAAGTCCTCCCAACCCCTTTCTTATAGTATTATGGAAAATGTTCAGGGTCCACTTATGAATGAGAAATGTGGTACTCAGTTCTTTGTTTCTGTGATAAATCACTGAGTATTATAGACTATAAATTCATCCAAGTTGCCACCAAGTCCATGATTTTGTCCTTCTTTATGGCTGTGTAATAGTCCATTATGGATATGTACCACATTTTTTAATCCAGCCCAGTTTTGATGGGCATCACGGTTTGTTCCATGTTTTTGCTATTGTAAATAGTGCTGCAGTAAACATGCATATGGAAGGTCAACTTCTAGTTCTTTTAGGAATCACCACACTGTTTTCCATAGAGGTTAAAGTAGTTTGCATTCCCACCAACGATGTAAAAACGTTCCCTTTTCTTCACATCCTCACCAATATTCATTGTTGTTTGCTATATTAATGATGGCCATTCTTACAGGAGTTAGGTGGTATCTCAATGTGGTGTTGATTTGCATATCTCTGATAATTAGTGAGGCTGACCATTTTTTCATGTATCTGTGGGCTGCTCATTTATCTTCTTCTTTTTTTTTGAGTCAGAGTCTCACTCTATCACCCAGGCTGGAGTGCAGTGGGATGCTCACAGCCACCTCAGCGTTAACCTGCTGGGCTCCAGCAATCCTTTCACCTCAGCCTTCTAAGCCTACAAGCATGTACTACCATGTCCAGCTAATTTTTTGATTTTATTGTAGAGATAAGGTCTCAGCATGTTGCCCAGGTTGGTCTTGAACCTGCAGACTCAGAAAATACTCTCACCTTGGCCTCCCAAAGTGCTGGGATTACAGGCTTGAGCCACCATGCCTGGCCTCTTCTTTTGAGAAGCATCTAATCACGTATTTTTGCCATGTTTTAATGGAGGTGTTTGGGTTTTTTTCCTTTCAGCACATCTGAGTTTCTTGTAGATCCTGAATGTTAGGCTTTTGTCAAATATGCAGTTGGCAGATATTTTTTCCCATTCTGTGGGCTGTATCCCCACTCTCTTAATGGTTTCTTTTGCTTTGCAGAAGGTTTTCAGTTTGATAAGGTCCCACTTGTCTATCTTATATCATATGGCATGGGGTTTTTATCAGGAATTGGTTGCCTATTCCAATTTTTATAAGGGTGTCTCCTGCATTTTCTAAGATTCTTAAAGTTTGGGGTTTTACTTTTAGGTCTTTGATTCATTTGGAGTTGATTTTGGTGTAGGAGGACAAGTAGGGGTCCTCTTTCATTCTTCTGCACATGGTCAGCCAGTTTTCCCAGCACCACTTACTGAATAGATTCTCCTCTCCCCAGTGATTGTTGTTGAAGATTTTGTCAAAGATGAGTTGGTTGAAAAATTGAGGTTTTGCTTCCAGAATCACTATCCTGTTCTATTGGTCTATATGCCTGTTCTTATACTCATACCAGGCTGTTTTGATTATTGTAGCCTTATAATAAAGTTTGAAGTCTGGAACTGTGATACCTCCTGTTTTGTTTCTTTTGCTAAGGATTGTTTTGGCTATTCATAGTCATTTATATTTCCATATGAATTTCTGTATTGTTGTTTTCAGGTCTGAGAATCTTTTAAAATCAGACTTCAAAAAATATCCCACAGGACTTCCGGCAAGATGGCAATGGGGCAACCTGGTCTGTGAAACCCTCTGCAAAGGAGAACTGCAGTGGGTCTCTGGCTTTCACCCTGGGGGATGCGGACCCCAAAATCGCAGCCTGCTCTTCGTACGGAGCTTGGCCGTTGCCACCTCTGGGGCATCACAGTGGACTGGACAGCCACTGCAGCGTAGACACCATTGCTGCAGCTGCTGCAGCCGCTGCAGCCACCACTGGTAGCATATTGCACCACCCGGGCTGGAGGTGATCCATGACTTCAGTCCTTGAAGCCCCTTCAGGGAAGATCTGCTGGGATCACTGTTACCTCTCCTGCGACCAAGACGTCCTACCTGCCATGAGTCTCCTGCCTGTGCCCTGAGGCAGGTATCCATCTCCAGTCTCCCCGGTTCCTGTCCGGCCCCACTCCCTCTGGGGCGAGCAGTTGAGATAGCACCATATGCTGGCGATTCAAGGTAACAACACCGAAATGGGAGAAACAAGCTTGAAAAGGACATAGGCCAGAGTGGTGAATGGAGGGTGATCTGAACTGTCCTTCACAGCAGACCAGGGGCAACTGACCCTAACTGCAAATTAATATACCTACTTGAAAAGAAAGCTAGAAATCAGAACTGAAAGGACATTAGACTTAAATGAAAAGTCTCAGAGTGTGCTTCACTGATTCTGTTAGTTTAATGACTTAATTCTATTCCTACTGTTTGTTCCTTCCCCCCCCCTTCCTTTTCTTCTCTCTGTAAACCATATCTTTGTATAGAGGAACAGCACACCAATAAGGGTGGTTTGTTAACTTGTATGTTGGCATCACCATATGTTTTATCTTTTTTTGTATAGGAGTTGGTTTGTCAGTAGCTGTGGTCTATTGTTTTTATCTGTTTCAGTATAGGTCTCTCTCTCCATTTGTTGGAACACGTTTGTTTCCCCCCTTATTCCTCTATCTCCCCACGCCCCTCTTCAACCCACTGTCTGCTCCATTCTCTTCCCTCTGCAACCACATTTTATTTTAGGGAGTAAACCTACAGCCCCACTGCATGGACAGATTCCAAGGCAGTGGGAAGTGGGTTCCAGATTATCCACACACCTGTCAGCAAATACCAGAACCTGCAGATAGATTTTGAATCACAGTTCAAAATCACAGTTTACCCCTTAAGTAAATCTCAAAACTACAAAAAGAACCACCACCAACCTACAGTGCAACTCCAGAATTGAACAAAGTAAGAGGGCATACATAAAGAATAGGAGATTGAACAAACAGAAGTAAAACCAATCCCTTTACCCCTGAATAACAGAATTAAAGAAGACAGTGACATGGAGGGAAGGAAAAAGTAGGGAGGGGGAAAAACTGCACAAATAAAGAAAACCAAAAGAAGAATATAGGTCTCACACACACCCCTGGGAGATCAGACAGTGAGAAAACAGATTCTGGAACACAAACAATGAAGAGCTCCCAGAATGACTGGTCACATGCAACAAACCCAGACATCAAGACATTAATGGAGAGAATTTTAAAAATTGAGGAGAGACAAGAGGAAAATAGGAAGAAGCTGATGTCAGAAATAACAGCAGTAAAGAATACTGTAATGGAAATGAATAACAGACTAATAAGCATGGAAAGCAGAATTAGCCAAGCAGAAGAAAGAATTCAGAGCTCGAAGACCAAAACACAGAACTAACCCAAACTGTCAAAAGCATAGAAAAGAAACTCAAAAAGACAGAACAATACCTGCAAGAGATGAATGATCATGACAAGAGACCAAACCTAAGAGACATAGAATTGGGCTTCCTGAGGCAGAGAGAGAAACAGAAGCCACATTGGAACAAACATTTCATGAAATCATTCAAGAAAACTTCCCTCAACTCATCAAGGATGAAAAAATTCAAACACAAGAGATTCAGAGAACCCCTTCAAGACAACAAATGAGAAGACCAACTCCCAGACACATAATAATTCACCTAAACAAAGTAGCTATAAAAAAAAATCCTAAAGGCAGCAAGAGACAAAGGGCAGACTACCTACCCAGGAAGACCAATTAGAATAGCAGCAGATTTATCTGCAGAAACCCTTCAGGCTAGGAGAGCCTGGAGCCCTATCTTCAAGTTCTAAAAGATAAACAATTTCAACCAAGAATAACCTTCCATGTCAGATAAGCTTCATTAGTGAGGGAGAATTGAAATATTTTCCAGATATCCAATCCCTAAGAACCTACGCTGCCACCAGACCACCTCTACAAGAAACACTTAAGAAAGTACTGAACACAGAAGAAAAAGAAAAAAGAACAACAACATTCTTCACAAGAATACAGGCAAAAGATTAAAAACACACATGAGCCAACTCCAGAACCCAAAGAAAGACAACAAACAAACAGGAACAACTCTGTAAGAACGTTATGACAGGGATCAACTCTTGCATTTCAATTATTACCCTAAATGTGAATGGACTAAATGCACCACTGAAAAGACATAGAATGGCAAAATGGCTAAAATATCATCAGGCAACAATCTATTGCGTTCAAGAGACTCATCTCACTAGAAGGAGCACTCACAGACTCAAAGTAAGAGGATGGGAAACAAACTTTCAGGCAAACGGAATACAAAAAAAAGGAGGAGTAGCGATCTTAATTTCAGACAAAATACCCTTCAAGCTACTAAAAATAAAAAAAGATACAGAAGGCCACTACATAATGGTAAAAGGCTCAACCCATCACCAAGAAATATCTATCCTAAACATAGATGCACCCAACATAGGTGCTCCAACTTTCATAAAGAAACTTCTAGGAAAACTAAAGAAAGATATTGACTCTAACGCCATCATAACTGGGGACTTTAATACCCCACTCACAACCCTAGACAGTTCATCAGGGCAAAAAGTCAGCAAGGAGATCCGGAACCTAATGTGACTTTGGACCAAATGGACTTAATTGATACCTACAGAACACTACATCCAAAGATGACAAAATACATATTCTACTCATCACCGCATGGAACGTACTCTAAGATCGACCACGTAATTGGCCATAAATCAAGCATAAGCAAATTTAAAAGGACTGAAATTCTACCATGCACCTTTTCGGACCACAGTGGAATAAAAATAATCATTAACACCAACAAGGTCACCCCAAAACCCACAAAGACATGGACACTAAACAGCATGATGCTAAACAACTCCCGAGTTGTTGATGAAATCAAAACAGAGATTAAAAGATACCTGGAAACAAATGAAAATGAAGAAACATCTTACCAAAATCTCTGGGACGCCATAAAGGCTGTAGTAAGAGGGGAATTTATATCCCTACAAACGCACATGAAAAAAATGGAAGGTTCACAAATTAGCAGACTAACAAACCACCTAAAAAAGCTGGAAAAGCAAGACCACAAAAACCCTAGTTTCAGCAGAAGAATTCAGAGCACCAAAATAAAAGCCCAAATCCAGGACACAGAAGACAAAAAGATAAAACAAAAAAATCAATGAAACAAAAAGCTGGTTCTTCAGAAGGATAAACAAGATTGATGGTCCCCTAGCTAGACTGACCAAGAAAAAGAGAGAAAAAGCCCAAATAAAAATGATCAGAAACACAAAAAATGAAGTCACATCTGATCCTGAAGAAATACAAAAGATCATTAGAAACTACTATGTACACTTGTATGGAAACAAACGTGAAAATCTTTCAGAAATGGAGAACTTTCTGTCATCACACAACCTGCCTAGATTGGAACAAGAAGAAATTGAGACCCTAAATAGACCAATAACAATCAAGGAAATCAACTACGTAATAAGAAAATTTCCTACAAAAAAAAGTCCTGGTCCAGATGACTTTCCAGCAGAATTCTACAAGACATTTAAGGAGGAGCTGATTCCCATCCCACTGAAGGCATTTCAGGTGATTGAGAAAGATGGGACTCTCCCCAAATCATTTTACAAAGCCAATATCACATTGATACCTCAGCCAGGTAAAGATCCAACAAAGAAAGAGAACTACAGGCCAATATCTTTGATGAACATAGATGCTAAAATTCTCAACAAGATCCTAGCAAACCAAATTCAGCAATACATCTCAAAAATCATCTATCATGACCAAGTAGGCTTCATTCCTGGGATGCAAGGCTGGTTCAACATTCGTAAAACCATAAATGTAATTAAATACATCAACAGATGTCAAAACAAAAACCACATGATTATATCATTAGATGCAGAAAAAACTTTTGATAAAATCCAGCACCCCTTCTTGATAAAAACCCTTGAACATCTAGGCATACGGGGAACATACCTCAAAATGGTAAAAGCCATCTACAAGAAACCCACAGCCAGCATACTCCTAAATGGACAAAAATTGGAACCATTTCCCCTGAAAACTGGAACAAGACAAGGATGCCCACTCTCACCCCTCCTGTTCAACATAGTATTGGAAGTCCTGGCTGGAGCAATCAGAGAAGAGGAGACAATCAGGGGTATCCAAATAGGAAAAGAGGAAGTCAAGTTATATTTCTTTGCAGATGATATGATTGTGTACCTTGAAAACCCAAGAGAATCTGTCAAAAACCTCCTTACACTGATAAAGGCCTTTGGCAAAGTCTCAGGATACAAAAGACAATCGCATTTCTCTACACCAATAATAAACAAACAGAAACCCAAATAAAAAACACAATTCTATTCACAATAGCCACAAAAAAAATGAAATACCTTGGCATCTTCCTAACCAGAAATGTGAAAGACCTTTACAATGAAAACTACAAAACACTGCTCAACAAAATCAAAGATGACACAAACAAGTGGGAAAATATCCTATGTTCATCGGTTGGAAGATCAACATTGTGAGATGTCCATCTTACCTAA
>NW_007027151.1:0-860 GCF_000164805.1 Carlito syrichta | reverse complement strand
AATTTAATGGATATTGCATTAAATCTGTAGATTGCCTTGGGTAGGATGGACATTTTAACAGTGTGGATTCTTCCAATCCATGAGAATAGAATATTTTTCCATTTGTTTTTGTCATCTTTGACACGTTTCAAAAATCATCCACCTTGACCCCCGGGATGCAGGGCTGGTTCAACATCTGCGAGATCATAAACATAATTAAATACATCAATGGATATAAAGACAAAAACCACATGATTATATCATTAAATGAGGAAAACCTTTTGATAGAATCTAGCACCCCTTCTTGATAAAAACTCTCAAACATCTAGGGATAGATGGAACTTGCCTCAAAATAGTAAGAGCCATCAATGAGAAACCCTCAGTCAACATACTGCTAAGCAGACAGAAATTGGAACCATTTCCCCTGAAAATCGGTAGAAGACAAGGATGTCCACTCTCACCCCTCCTATTCAACATAGTATTTGAAGCTCTAGCTAAAGAAATAAGACAAGAGAGGAAATCAGGGGTATTCAAATAGGAAAAGAGGAAGTTGTCAACCCTCTTTGCAGACAACATGATTGTATACCTCAAAAACCCAAGAGATCTGTGAAAAATCTCCTTGTGCTAATGAAGGACTTTGGCAAAGTCTCAGGGTATAAAATAAATGTGCAAAAATCAGTTGCATACCTATATACCAACAATAAACACACAGAAACCCAAATAAAAAGAACAATCCCCTTCACCATAACCACACACCCAAAAAAAGAAATATCTTGGCAATTCCTAACTAGAGCATTTTTAAATGTCTAAAATATTCTAGTAGAATAGAAGGAGGTTGCAGATGAAGATAATATAATACCTTTAATGTAATACAATTTTTT
>NW_007027150.1:0-890 GCF_000164805.1 Carlito syrichta | reverse complement strand
GGTTCAGTCTTCTGTTCCTAACTCTCTGTGGCCTTCTGTGTGGAATTCAGTGCTGTCTCTAAGGTTGTTTAAATATTCACTTTAAAATTTCATCTCTTCTCTTGAACTTGAAACTCCTTGAGCCCCACAAAGCACCCAGCCAGGGTCAGGTTATGAAATAAATAAATGGAGGGAAGCTTTGCGTCTAGCCTATTCACTAAGACATGAGAAAACTGTCCTCCAAGGGTTAGTTGCATGGACCTGCCCAAGATCACATAACAGAGACAATCTTACTGACACTTTACTCAGTGCTCCTTCCAAGCATTTCTTTTGTTGCAAACAATAGTAAAATGCACCAGACAGCACCGGTGTGGGACTGGCTTAAATGGAGCAAAAGCACCCTGGCTTGTAAAGGTTGCAGCTTGGCTCTGAAGCCCAGCGGAAGGGAGATATTGGAGCCTATGACATGCAAGAACCCAGAGGCTCCACCCTTAGCCCCTCTGACAGCAGCAGCGGGTCATCCCAAGGGCAGTATCCTCCATAGACTTCCCTGTCAAGTCACTAACTCAGCAACTAGAGCCCAGTTCACTACGGTGACCACTAGAGGGAGGCCAGCTATTAGCCTGAAGAAAAGAAGGCTGTATCACACCCAGGCTTGTGTGCGGACACAGGACCTGTGCGTGGGCCAGAATCAGTTCTTACGCAGCCCTTGCTTCCTATGGGTACAATTCCAGACAAGATTGGAAATCACAGGGATTTGTCTTTCTCTTCATTGTAAGCTACTTATCCATTTGCGCAACTCTTCAGTGGAATTGTGAAGTTGCATTTAGAAACCCATAGAATCTCTTTCCCTTTCTCTTTCTCTCTCCCCCTTTCCTCTCTCCCTCACCCCTCCCTCTCCCTCCCTCTCT
>NW_007027149.1:0-893 GCF_000164805.1 Carlito syrichta | reverse complement strand
ATAGTGTTCCAGAGTGTGAGAACCCTGTGAAAATCCAGTAAAGGAGATGGTTGGGGTATATGATTGGTTTGCATATTAAAGATGAGCTTGCAGAGGAGTTGTTTGCTTTCTCTAGGAATTAATTGACCCTAGGGGGCAATTCCTTCAGGTCTCACATGTCAAAGCATCAAATACAGAAATAAAAAGGCATGATTAATACAGAAGTTACACAAACAGATTACCTATAGGAAAAGGGAAATAAAGTAAAGAAGACAGATACCTTTTTAAAAAATAGATTTTTCTTTGGAACTGTGTAAATATTTTACATAGTTATAAAACACTTAAATTTCAAAAAAGGAACTCCTAAGAATTGAAAATAAAGCAAGTGAACCCAAATGCTTATCCAGTTGATGACATAACCACATAGACATGGACAGTTCAAACTAACATTTTAATCTATCTACAGTAGTCATATCGTTGGTGAAGAAGGGCTATCACTGTGGAGACTGATGTATGTATGGTGAAGGATAAAGTGCATTAGTAATTATGTGGTGATGTTGAGAACTAGGACTTTTGTTGTGGGGAAAAAGGAGATACAGATGGAAAATCTATGAGGTTAACCTAAAACCCTGTGTTCTTAGTTTTGAATTGAAAAGTATCAATATGAACTCATCATGTTACTTATCTTAAATACCTAAAATAAAAATGAAAACTCTGTTTCTAGCTTTGACTATTGAAAGACCTAGAAACAATATAGTAGTAAGCAATCCTAGTGTCCAGATAGTTGTCTCTCAAATCCATTTCTTAATAAATGCAACTAGGGCACTTCGGAGAGTTGACTTATTCTGCATCTGAGGCAGGGCTGTATGAGATGCATGGAATGTCTTGTCATACCAGGTACCAAAAAAATTATT
>NW_007027148.1:0-904 GCF_000164805.1 Carlito syrichta | reverse complement strand
AGTGTCTTTACTCCTTCCCATCGTTTCTCCCCAAAGAGAAATGACAGAGCTAAGCATGCAGTGTGAGCAGCCCCTGGCTCTGAGCCCCCAGTGGACATGGGCAGACTGTTAGGACAGACATCAAAAAGCTGCTCTCATGTCATGTTTCATAGCGGTTGCAGAATTTTTATTTAAAGTGAATTTTTATTGCATCTCTTGTTTCTGTGTAATACTGTTGCATGAACATTTCTTTTGTCTCTAAAAGTGAATTTGCATTTTGGAATATTTACAGAAAGCCATTGTAACTGGACCTAGACTCTCAATTTAAGTTTAACAATCCACAAACCCAGGAACACACTTATTGCTTTAGCTTGTGATGAACTTTTAAATGGACTCTCTTTTTTCAGATTACAGAGCTGGTTCACCAAAGAGATGTTACGAGATCCTTGATCAAAAAGCAAGATTGACAACGCCAAATCTTTTGAATGGCTCAGCCAGATGCGATTTTACTTTGATCCTAAGCAAACTGATGTGTTGCAGCAATTGTCAATTCAAATGGCCAATGCCAAGTTTAACTATGGCTTTGAGTATCTGGGTGTTCAGGACAAGCTGGTTCAGACCCCCCTCACTGACCGCTGCTATTTGACGATGACACAAGCGTTAGAGGCCAGGCTGGGAGGCTCCCCATTTGGTAAGTTATTACACTAATCTGGGCAGATGAAACCATAAACAAGATTTTTTAAAAGATTAAGCTCATGATTTGAGTGTATTTCTTAATTACATGGTTAGTACATTCTAAAATCTTAAATTGTTTGCAGTTATTACATCTCCTTTGTTTTTTTGTTTTTTTAGGTGAGAAAGTAGGATTTATTTATTTATTTATTTATTTATTTATTTATTTTATTTTATTTTATTTTATTTTTTT
>NW_007027147.1:0-916 GCF_000164805.1 Carlito syrichta | reverse complement strand
TTCCACTTGTTTGTGTCATCATGATTTCTTTGAGCAGTGTTTTGTAGTTTTGTAAAGGTCTTTTACGTCTCCGGTTAGGAAGATACCAAGTTATTTCATTTTTTTGTGGCTATTGTGAATGGATTTGTGCTTTTTATTTGGTGTTTTGCTGTTGTACAAGTAAAGGTTGAGGGGCTTCCCTAAGGAGTTGTCTCTGGAGCTGCCATGATGGAGGATAAAGACATAAGTGACAGGACGTGAGTGTAGGGAGTGGTGTCTTAGCCCAGTGGGGAAGAGACTTGCATACATGAGAATCTGAAAGGACAGCGGGTAACCTGAAATGGCCTGGTATTCAACCAGTTCAGGTTCAATGTGACTTGTATTCACAAGGGAAGAATTTGAGGTAGGCATGATGTGCAGTCAGGGAAATTTCCAGATGATAATCAGGTGATATGGGAGCAGCTTCGAAAATACACTCACCTGTGGCTTCCAGGACAGTGCTGCTGGAACAGGGACAGGTGAGAAATAGGGTGGTCTAGTCCTGCCCCCTTCTTCTCCCTAGCTCACCTGAGGCTGAAGACTCTTGGGGAGTAGCTACTCGTCACTTCCTTCACCCTGTGCCCACCATGAAGCCCTGTGGGGACTTATGCTGCCTGTGCCTTTGATCCTGAGGTAGCTGTCTGGGGGGTCCCATGTGGGTTACCCAGCACTGTGTTCCCTGAAGTTCTTTGGATCACAGACCTTGGAGCACAGAGCTTGGGGAGTTCGTATGATAGAGAAGGAAGGGTCTGAGAGAAGGAGAGATAATCCCAAGGTCACCTGAGGAAGAAGAGAGAACAACAAGACCAATGATGTCATAGACACATATAATAACCTCTTCTGAGTGCCCTGGGCCCAACCTGGGTTAAGGGAGCAGTTGTGGGAAAATCCATTATTC
>NW_007027146.1:0-926 GCF_000164805.1 Carlito syrichta | reverse complement strand
TTAGTAATTGTCATGAAAGTGATGATACATCTTTCATGTCAAAATAATTATAAATTTCTAAATTTTAATGTAGTTTCTGAGAACATAAATATTCTTTAAAATGTTATCTTATAGTTTGGCTTTGTTCTATTACTCACTTTTATTTCTCCCTTATGTCTTTAGACAATAATTTGCTCTGTAATTTGCTGCTGTAGAGCAAGTTTACAGCAGTGTTAAAAGCACACTAATGATATGTAATATGTATATATGTAATGATTCTGGTACATAAAGGGAGTGCCAAGAAAAATGTATGCATATTTTAAGAGATGTTATCTATGTATTAGTTTTTGAAACAATTGAATCATGGTAGCAATGTGTAATACGACATTCCCTCAAAAAGTGGCATTAATCAAATGAATGCCAGCATCACCCTATGAAAGGCAGGACAGTCAAAGAAAATAGCTGAAGCATAGTTGTCCTCAGAGGAGCATAAGATCAATTTAAAGTGGTATTTGAAATTTTAGAATGTTGTGGAGTATGACAATGGAAGTGTGAATATGCAATAGAACCTCTAACATGAGTAACAATTGCATGCATTTGTGATAAGTTTGAGATGCATGGTAATGTGTGTGCTGTGCTCAAGAGAAAATCCAGGTGGCCTCGCTCAGCAACGAGTCCTGCAGTTGTAAAAAGTGTCTGGACACTGATGGTAAATACTTTGAGCACCTTTTGTAATTGCAAAAGTCAAACATGACTTTTACTCATCTTTTGTTTTTAAAATATATTGAATATTACAATTTTAATGGTTTTTATTTTCCTTTCTTAAAATGTGTATACATGTTTGGTACCCTTTGTATCTGTAATGTGCATAAATAAGGCATAGATAGATAGATAGATAGATAGATAGATAGATAGATATATGCCAATGGAAAATATCCTTTCTTCCA
>NW_007027145.1:0-935 GCF_000164805.1 Carlito syrichta | reverse complement strand
TGAGGCAGAAGGATTGCAGGAGTCCAGCAGTTCATCGCTGGGATAGCCATGAGTGTGCCAGCCTGGGTGATGGAGTGAGACTCTAATCCCCCAAAAAAGAAAGTCGGGAATGGATTGGGACTCTTTGAAACTGCACTGGTGTTTCACCTATAATGTTTATTGGGACCTAATCAAATTGCCCTGGTTTCATTCCTCAAGCAAGAAGAATCAGATTTCAACTGAGCCTTCTTATGGCACTCTACCTCTAATCCAACCCTTGTACCACATGCCAGAATGCCAGAATTGTCTTCCTAAGCATAGCTTTGATAGTGTCCCTTCCCTACTGACTCTCCTTAAATGGCTTCTATTACCTGTAAGATAAAATCCAAACATTAGAGTCATGTTCAAGGATGTCTGACTGCAACCACATTTTATTTATAGCTGTACCTCTCACCGGTCCCCATTGTGTGCCATAGCACCTTGCAAAGCATCAACTTTCTCTTTCCTGAGTACCAGTCCTGGACTCATGTCATGTGTTCTGTCTGCCATGTCTTCCTTCCATCTTACCTAGGAAAACCCCTCAAGATCAAAGCCTGATCCCATATTCTTCTGAAGTCTTTCTGTGAAGTTTCTTAGCCATCCATACTTTGCCCAAGTGGAGAACATTGTTCTTTTCCTTTATTTCTATCCTTTAGTGCAGTACATGGAAAATTCTGTTTTGTTTTGAGACTATTTTTCAAATCTCTCTTCAAGAGTATAACTTTCTTGAGAAAGGAGATTGCATTTTCACTGTATCTTAGGATTTTGGCTTGGAGAGCTGAAAAAAGATTGTTGAATTGAATTTTCATTTTTTTTTGGATCTCTTATTACTTGAATTTTGAGTTTTGGAACTTTTTCTTCTACATCTAATTAGTTATAGATATGTATGTATGTATATATATATATATATATATATA
>NW_007027144.1:0-955 GCF_000164805.1 Carlito syrichta | reverse complement strand
TGTGGTTTACTCACGTGGTCAATGACAGGAAGCCTCTGCTCCTTGCTGGCTATTGGCAGGAAGCTTAGTTCTTTTCCATATGGGCTTATGAAATGGTGACTTATTCCCCTCAAAGCAAGTGATCTAAGAGAAGGACAACAAGGGGAATGCCATAATACCTTTTAAGATCCAATATCAGAACACATCATCCACATTTGCCACATTTGATGTGTTCAAAGTGGGATACTAATTACAGCCTACAATCAAGGAGAGTTGAATTAGTCTCCACTTCTTGAAGAAAGAAGTATCAATACATTTTAGGATGTAGTTTAGAATAACAGCAAATGGTCATTCTTCTCTGAAGCCTGCTCTCAGGAGATTGATATTGAGATATCAGGAACACACAGAGATGACTGGATAAAGGTACCAAGAAGACTAGAAGTCAAGACTTAGCAGAGGCATTGTGATAGAGGAAAAAAATATACAGTCAGCCCTTCAAATTTATGGGTTCTGTATGCATGAATTCAACCAACCACTGATCAAAAACTTTCAAAGAAAAACTTTATCTGTACTGAACTTGTATGGATTTTCTTCTTGTCATTTTTCCCTGAACAACACAAAACTATTTATATAGCATTTACATAATATTAGGTATTATAAGTAATCTGGAAATGGTTTGATATATACAGGAAGAAGTGCACGGGTTATATGCAAATGCAGCACCATTTTGTATAAGGAACTTGAACATCTGTGGATTTTGGTATTCATGGGCAGTCTTGAACCAGTCCACCATGGATACCAAAAGATGACTGTAGAGAATAGATGGTGAGATGGTGGGCTGGTAACAGCAGCAGCAAATACTATAAAAGCAAAGACACAAAACACCTGGGTCATCATAATGGCAGGAGTTCAACAGCTTCCTGCTGTTAGTCTAGGATTCTGGACTACCATATGAAATTCAGCATCATGGTTATTC
>NW_007027143.1:0-958 GCF_000164805.1 Carlito syrichta | reverse complement strand
AGTTATTTAATTAAAATAAAATTAAGATTAGTCAACTTATTTACTATTAAAGAAAAGTTAAATTTATCTTTAAGCCTATATTATACTCATGCTAGAGATGAGTCAGAGAATCTTCAAGTAGTAATTATGATTTGGCCTAACATATTACCAGTAAAATTTCAGAAATACCACAATATTTTATCCATCTAATAGGATTTTTTAAGGCTTAAAAACTGCTAACCACATTCATAAAAGAAACACACTAATGAATTTGAAATGCTTTATCTACCCTATAAAAGTAAACAATTGGGGATCTACAATACTTACATAAAAGGTAAACTGTCTTAAAAACGTATGGCAACTATACATGCCACACATGAAACTGGATACAATTTAGTTATTTGAAGGATATACAGCTGAGATGTGAGGTCACACTTAATGACTATTTCAGAGATATTAAGAAAACAAATCTCTTCACTTTAAATACCATCTTCCTCCCAACAATCTATAGGATTATTTATAATCATAGAAATACATCACTTTTGGAGAAATTATAATTTAACTACACAAATTCTATTTCATGCTCTTTTATGCTTTTTGTCTATGGGTCAAGATTATTCATAGATAATATCACAAATCTTTTAATATATCCTTTTAATTGTAGGCATAAACTGGGCTCTAAATCAAATCTTCACTGGTGCCTCTTTTAGGACTATCGTCAGCACACTTGAGTTGACATCAGAATTAATTTATTTTTTTTACCACTATTACTTTCCTAGGGCATGGCCAGCTTGATATCTTGTCATCTTTTTAGCATTTTATCTTGTTTCTAAAGTGGAGGTGAAACTGGCAAAGAGTCTTAAAATGACAGTTTATATCTCAAAAAGTAATGATGTGAACAACTTAACATAATATGCCTCTCAATCCCTTTGCGATTTTAGGCAATTACACACTTGTAATTATGAAATACTAATTACCT
>NW_007027142.1:0-959 GCF_000164805.1 Carlito syrichta | reverse complement strand
TTTTTGTGGGCATGAATTTTTTATTTATATAATGATCTAGTGCTTTTAAAGTTTATTCAGTTTCTAACTTGTATTCAGCACTGTATTTACTATCTTGAGATCTGTGTATTCGATATCTCTTGCTTCTAATGGCTGCACAGTCTTCCACGATTTTTTAAAACCTGTTCCTTCAATGATAGAGACCTGAAGTGTCTCCATTTCCTGCCACCAGAAACAGCCCATAATACACAATCTTTTGTGTATTTCCTTTTGGACTTTCATGAGAGTTTCTCTGGGATATCTACCCAGGAGTAGGATTCCTAGGCCAAAGAGTATATATTTATCAAATTTAACTATGCCAGACTGCCTTCAGAAATGACTGTCTACATTCCTAACAATACAAGAATGTCTCTACATCCTCACATCACTAACAAGTTCTGGCATTGCTCAATATTGGTCAATTTAATGGGTGTGACATATTATTATTTTAATTTTTGTTTCTCTTTATATGCTTTTTAGTCTTTTGGATTTTCTTTTTTTTCTTTTTTTTGAGTCAGAGTCTCACTCCGTCGCCCAGGCTGGAGTGCAGTGGCACACGCACTCATGGCCACCCCAGCGTTGACCTGCTGGGCTCCAGCGATCCTTCTGTCTCAGTCTTCCAAGTAGCCAGAACTACAGGTGTGCACTACCACACCTGGCTAATTTTTTCACTTTATTGTGGAGATGAGTATGTTGCCCAGGCTGGTCTTGAACCCGTGGGCTCAGGCAACCCTCTTGCCTTGGCCTCCCAAAGTGCTAGGATGGCAGGCTTGAGCCACCCGGCCTGACTGTGGAATTTCTCTTATGTGGATTGTGTGTTAATAGCTTTTGCCTATTTTTAAAATTTCATTTTCTTGTGTATTTACTTGTATCAGGTTTTGTGTGTGTGTGTGTGTGTGTGTGTGTGTGTGTGTGTGCACTTTTTAGGTTTTATACCATTC
>NW_007027141.1:0-1021 GCF_000164805.1 Carlito syrichta | reverse complement strand
TTGTAGAGATGAGGTCTTGCTGCCCAGGCGGGTCTCAAACCCGCGGGCTCAGGCAATCCACTCACCTCAGCCTCCCAAAGGCGTGGGATTACAGGCTGAGCCACCGAGCCCGGCTGTCATTATATTTTATAACACTCCTATTTCAGGAAAAGATCGAAAACATTATCTTTGGTTGATAAATGCAAAGAACCTCATTTGCAGATTATAAATCTAATGGATTAACGGTATGAGAGAATCCTTTTGACACTTTTTTATGCTAATCTCTGCAAAACCCATCAAAATTGTTGTTAGTAATCCCTGAGATTCACTCAGTAAGGCAGAGCAGTAACTTCAAAGATATAAATAAAGATTAAAACTTTACTAAACATCTATATAGGGGGATAGAGAGAGTTTAGTAGATGATAGAATATTATCTTCTCACATGTGTTGTTTAAGTGGTTGTTATTATTTTTGGAAATGGGGTCTTGCTGTGTTGCTCTGGCTGGTCTAAACTCCTGGGCTCAAGCAATCTTCCTAACTCAGTCTCCTAAGTACCTAGAATTCCAGGCAAATGCCACCATGCCCAGGTGGTTTTATAAATATCAAATAACTAAGAAATGATCATTTTTCTATTCACAACCCAAACAGCCCCTGAGTAATCTATGTGTTGTCAGCTGTTAGGATGTTTTTGTGCAGAGATTCCCAGATTCTCACAGAAATTCAGAACCGGAGTTCAAACCCAGGTTCAGAAACCATTTGCCCAGAGCTGATCAGACTCTGGAGAAATGATTTGTAATACCTAATCTTAAAAATGATTTATTTGCCAATTATATAAGTAAATTCATTTATACTGAGAAGTATAACTACTAAATTCTGGCAGTGGTTCTGTGCTTTTTATCTCTAAAAGCCATATCTACTTCTAGGAGTTAGGTAATTACCATTTCAGATTAAAGGGCAATGAATAATCTTAATATGGCTCTCAAAGCCTGATGCTCCATCTCTCCTGTAGGGATGTGTCTGTGACACAACCCAGACTATGTGT
>NW_007027140.1:0-1138 GCF_000164805.1 Carlito syrichta | reverse complement strand
CATCAAATGGATTTAATAGACGTCTATTAAATTCCTGGAAACAAACAAAAACAAAGACACATCTTATCAGAATCTCTGGGATGCCAAGAAAGCAGGGAAATTCATAGCACTGCATATGCACATCAAGAAAATAGAAAGATCACAAGTAAATACCCTAACGTCACACCTAAAGGAGCTGGAAAGGCAAGATCATCTAAAACCTAATTTCAGTAGAAAAATCAATATCACTAAGATAAAGTCACAGCTGCAGGATTAGACAACAAAAATATCTTAGAAAGGATCAACAAGACAAACAGCTCGTTCTTTGAAAGGATAAATAAGATTGATAGATCCTGGCCAGATCAACTAAAAAAAGAGAAAGAGAGAGAGTCCACATAAAGACAATTAAATAGAAATGAAAAAGGTGAGGTCACAACTAATCTTGAAGAAATTCAAAAGACTACCAGAGATTACTATAAACATCTGTATGCAAATAAACTAGAAAATCTAAAGGAAATGAAGGATTTTCTGGTACCACACCACCTCCCAAGATTGAAACAAGAAAAACTGAAACTCTAAACAGACCAATAACAATCCAAGAAATCGACTCAGTCATAAAAGGTTTCCCCGCTAATAAAAAGCCCAGATGGCTTCCCAGTTGAATTCTACAAGACATACAAAGAGGAGCTGATATCAATCTTACTGAAAGTATTCCAGGCAACGGAGAATGATGGAATTCTCCCCAACTCATTTTATGAAGCTAACCTCATACTGGTTCCCAAACCTGGCAAAGACTCAACAAAAAAAGAAAATTACAGACAAATCTCCTTGATGAACATAGATGCAAAAGTTCTTAACAAGATTCTAGGAAAGAGGATCCAACAATACATCTCAAAGATCATCCACAATGACCAGGCGGACTTCACTACAGGGATGCAGGGCTGGTTCCACATTCAAAAGACCATAAACGTAACACAGCACATGAATGGATGTAAAAACCAAGAACCACATGATTATCTCATTATACACAGAAAAAGCATTAGAGAAAATCCAGCATCCCTTCTTGATAAAAACCCTCAAACTCCTAGGCATAAAAGGACATTCCTCAAAACAATGAGTCATCTGTGATAAACCTGTAGTCAGCATTTTGTTCAATGGG
>NW_007027139.1:0-1026 GCF_000164805.1 Carlito syrichta | reverse complement strand
AACTATAAGAATCTTAGAAAATGCAGGAGCCACCCTTATGGAAATTGGAACTGGCAACCAATTCCTGATCAAAACTCCAAGTGCCCATACCATAAGAGGTAAGATAGGGCTGGGCTAGGTGGCCCAGCCCATAATACCAGCACTTTGGGAGGCTAAAGCAAGTGGATTGCCTGAGCCCGCACGTTCAAGACCAGCCTGGGCAACATGGTAAAGCCTCATCTCTACAATAAATAAAAAATTAGCTGGGCATGGTAGCACATACCTGTAATTCTGGCTGAGGCAGAAGGATCACCGGAGCCCAGCAGGTCAATGCTGGAGTGGCCGTGTGTGTGCCACTGCACCCCAGACTGGGCAACACAGTGAGATTCCAACTCGAGAGAGAGAGGAGGGGGGGAGAGAGAGAGAGAAGATAGACAAGTGGGACCTCATCAAACTGAAAATCTTCTACAAAGCAAAAGAAACCATCAAGAGGGTGGAGAGATAGCCTGTAGAATGGGAAAAAAAAAAATTTTGCCAACATATATCTGACAAAGGCTTAACAACCAGGATCTTTAAGGAACTCAAATATTCTAAAAGGAAAAGAGCAAACAGTCCTATTAAAAAATGGACCAAATATAAGAATAGACATTTCTCAAAAGAAGACCTATGAGCAACCACCAGATACATGAAAAAATGCTCAGCCTCATTAATCATCGAAGAAATTCAAATTAAAACCACACTGAGATACATCTAACTCCTGTCAGGATGGCCATCATCAATAACTCAAAAAACAACAGATGTTGGAGAGGATGCGGCGAAAAGAGTACACTTTTACAGTACTGGTAGGAGTATAAACTAGTACAACCCTCTTAAAAACTGTGGCAATTCCTTAAAAATCTAAAAATCGACCTTCCACATGACCAAACAATCTCCATTCTGGGAATGTACTCAGAGGAACTCAAATCATTCTATAAAAAAGATAGGCCGGGCTCGGTGGCTCAGCCTGTAATACCAGCACTTTGGGAAGCCAAGGTGAGTGGATTGCCT
>NW_007027138.1:0-1000 GCF_000164805.1 Carlito syrichta | reverse complement strand
TCCACTCACCTCAGCCTCCCAAAGGCGCGGGATTACGGGCTGAGCCACCGAGCCCGGCACACAAATATTTATTGAAGATAAATTATATACTAGTACTCTGTTATCCTCCATGAACTATACTACTACCCATACCCCACCCTGACCCCACCCTGCACTAACATGTACACAAGTGTTTAAGCTACTGGATGTAAAACAACCTTGGCTTCATCTCCTGTTTGGTAGTTAATTAATATTTCTGAGACTTGGTTTTCTATGATTTCAAATGGTAAAAATATGCCTTATTTCAAGTTTGTTTGATCTTTTTTTTCCTTCAGGATTCAGTGACTTTTACTGTATGGAAAATGCTAGGCACTATACCTGGACTTCAGTAAGATGATGGCAATGACAGAGCAGATGGCCATGGGAAAGCATGTAAAGGGAGCTCCTCATCCCTCCTAGGGGGACCAGGGAAGCCATCCAACTTCCAGTTCTGTGCTTAATAGACTAAGCACAGAGCTGAGAGTTTAAAACTCCATGTCTAAGTGCCAGCTCTCCATGACTCACTACCTGACCTTGGGTTAACCACTTAATCTCTCTCTCTACCTTGGTTTTCCTCTCTATAATATGAGCATAATAACTCTTACCCACCTCACTGGGGCAAGGATGATTAATCAGTGTTTATAAAGCTCAATAAATCCTTTGAGTATGAAGTGTAGTGATATTGGAAAGCATTATTACTATTAGCTGCTTTCTTAATATCAAAACCAGCATGCCGAGGATTGCTGAATGGAGTACTATGGAGTTAGACCCTCATCCTATATCACTGTCAAGAATCTCAGCCCCTGTGGATATCAGTTTTTCTACCGCTATAATGCTCACTCTTCAACAAGCTGCAATCAGTTTCCTGCTTATACTCAAGTGCCCATAGCCACCCACACCCATAAGCAACGCTTTATTCCATCAACAAATATTTATAGAGCAGTTGGAAGGTGCTGTGCTAGATATTGGAGACACAGGGATG
>NW_007027137.1:0-1009 GCF_000164805.1 Carlito syrichta | reverse complement strand
GCTGGTGTTGTCCTGTCCGGACACTGTTTGAGCCTGAGTCTTACTCACTGAAGTCCAGAAGACCACTGAGTCACAGACAGGGCAGGGAGCCCTGTCTATAACTGATGGAAGGGAAAACAAGCTGAGTGCAGGAGGTGACTTAACTCAGGACACGTGATGGAGGTCAGAGGTGAAGCCAGAGCTTTCTAATCTTGGAAGCACCAGGGTAACTCACCCTCCACATCACTAAGGATTTTGAGGCTCAAGCTAATCAGGCCTCTGAAGTTTATTGCATTTCCACTTGTCCTGTTCAGATAATAAAGCAGGCAAAGCAAAACCAAATTAAAATTTGAAGCATGGTTACATTATTAAAATATTTTGACTGCCCTTCAGCTGGTCTCCTCAGCATCTGATCTTATCTCACAGGCATTTAAACTGCATTAGGCACAGATTTAAAGTAACAGTACCTGCTATGATGTACAGACCAGCACGTTAAAGACAGGATACAGGAGCTAGACAGAGGGCCCGACACAAGCTTTTCTGGACCTCCGGGTTAGGAAAGTTCCTTTCCAGGAATGATTGATGTGGGTCTGCTGGGAATAGCAGGAGAGGAAGGACACATTTTCAAAGGGTATTGTTATGCTAATGGTAAGGGCTGCTTATGCATCTCCAATGCTCTAGTTTATCCCATCTGCTCTCCTCCACAGCCTCCAGCCCAGGAAGAGGTTTCCCACATAGTAGGTGCAGGGTGGGTATCTGTAGTGTAGCGACTCCATGGAAAGAGATGGAATGCATTTTGTATTTCTCACTGTAGACAAATGGAAACCGCATCTCCGTGGTTCAGTTCCCCCCTGAAGGACATCAGGTGGCTGACCTGGCCATGGAACCAGGTGTCTGAATGCAGGCCCAGGGCTCTTTCCTTCCCAACAATGGTTCGCCAAGCGCACAGCCCCACACACACGGGACCCGGGACGGTTTGAGACAGAGCGTGACAAAGGCATGAGACAGCAGCGATGGATAATCCCATCAT
>NW_007027136.1:0-1011 GCF_000164805.1 Carlito syrichta | reverse complement strand
GAAAGAAAGAAAAGGAAAGAAAGAAAGAAAAGGAAAGAAAGAAAGAAAGAAAGAAAGAAAAAGAAAGAAAGAAAGAAAGAAGGAAAGAAAGAAAGAGAAAGAAAAGGCAGTATCTTCCCCCTCCAACTAGATGCAGGTGATTAAACACGGCCCCTCTTGAATGAAACCGGCAGTAACCCACCTCCAGGTCGTTGAAGAACAGATGCGTGTCTGCCAGGTTGAAGATCATTTCCTCCATCATCAGGCCGATGCGCACGGATGTCGTGGTGTCCTGTTAGGCACAGAAGGGGGAACACAGGCCAGTGGGCACCGGGTGATCTTGGCAGCCCTCCCCTGCCCGTCCCCCCCAGGGAGAGGCGGTTTGGTCTGTCCTTATCTTCTCAAGCGCATCCCTGCCTGGAGTCAGGGTGATAATGTTGCACAGTTTCTGAGACCTCACTTCCAGTTTTCCACCATTTTGACTGATGTCTCCAATACTAGAATCTCCCCAAATGCTCTGGAATTGCAACCGTGTCCAGCGTGGCAAGGACACTTAGCACAGAAATGGCCGTGACAAAGGAGGGCCTTTTTCAAGTGTGTGTTTTCACGGGAGCCTGGAAGATTTCACAGAAAGCCATACAGACTACATATAGACCGCTGGGAGAGCTGCCATGTTGGTTCTTGCTTTCCAACGTTCTCTCTACAGATGCTGCCTTACTGCTTTTGATATTGTAAAAATCACTGCTTTCTAACAATAGGTGAATAATGATAAAAACACACGAACATGAAGCAGAAGGATGGGCTCACTGGGGAAAAATCCCTACACCCAAAACAAACAAAACTCCCCTACAGACAAAACCCCACTATGGTACATCCATACCAGGGAACACTAGGCAGCCCTTACAAAAATTAAGTCGTGCTAGAGCTACTGACATGAAACTATCAAGAGATACCACATTAAGTAACAAAAGCAAGTTGCATCACAGTGCAATGCATGAAACACAGTTGTGCAATAAAGGTGCCCCCCCTTCT
>NW_007027135.1:11183-12539 GCF_000164805.1 Carlito syrichta | reverse complement strand
GATTAACAGTAGCAAATATCTGTCTGGGGATGGGAAAACACCTCTTATCAACAGGGTGCCTGAATGAAACGTAATTGCACACCTAACCCTTAACTGTACCCCACAAAACCATAATAAAAAATGTTGATTAATAAAAAAAAGAACATATTCTGTTATTTAGTATATCTCTGAACATTCACTGTCAACTCTTCCTATTAAAGAAGACATATACTTCTATAATACAATAATAAACTTGCCTTTGATTTTGTTAGTGACTGTTATTCTTTTATATATTTCAAAGATAAAAATATTAAAAATTCACATAAACAAAAACAAAGGAAATTACATACAGCATTCCTACAAAGAGATCACACTATCATATTGTTTTCGTATATATTATTTCAATACTCTCTTTCTGTATATATGCTATAATGTATATTGCTTTATAAATTTATTTTTTCTGAATCATTTTTATTCTGGCAATACAGAAACACTATCTTGTCATTTGAACACCTAGAAATCAACTAGAATTTTAAAAGAATTTTGAATTTATGATATGTTCTTATCCACAATACATTACACAATTAATCTGATTGTCCACAGCAAACAATAACCCAAGGTTAACACATTAAAAATTTTAAAAAGGAAAATGTATGTTTTTTTTGTTTGTTTTTTTGCACGCTTGATATCTGTCTGCCAGTGTACAAGAGAATGTGCAAATGTCCATACCTTTTGATGGCCTATCTTTGTCTGCCTTGGTTACCATCGCAGGCTTAAGCAACCAAAATTTATTTTATCACAGTTCTGGACACTGTAAAGTCCAGGATCAAGTTCCAACAGGGTTTGGTTCTGGTTCTCCAGACAGCCTCCTTCCTGCTGTTTTCTTACAGGGTAGAGAAAGAGAGAGTGAAGTCTCTGATGTCTCTTCTTGTAAGGACACTAATCATACTGGATCAGGGCTTTACCTTTGTCACCTCATTTAACATTAATTACCTCTTTAGAGACCCCATCTCCAAATACAGTCACACAATCAGTTAGGGCTTCAACATATAAATTTGTGGGGGACACAAACACTTAGTCTATAACACGACCCAAGCCTAAAAATAAGACAGCATCTAAATAATATGCTGTCAAGGAAGGATCTTAGGGACAATTAATATACAGAGTTTAGTTTCCCAAATCCGTGCTAGGCAAGGCATGCCCCTATCTAGTTAGCTTCTAAGGTGTGACCCAGGTTTACTGGGTTTAGCTGCTATTAGTAAGCCACTTTATCTCTTTTTTTTTTTTTTTTTTTTGAGTTGGAGTCTCACTCCGTCGCCCAGACTGGAGTGCAGTGGCCACTCCCGGCCACCGCAGCCTCGACCTGCTGGGCTCCGG